>NW_025752484.1:0-12544 GCF_021184085.1 Oncorhynchus gorbuscha | reverse complement strand
CAGTCATACAGGAGAGATGGAATGGAGAGAGTGAGATGCAGTCACAGGAGAGATGGAATGGAGAGAGAGAGATGCAGTCACAGGAGAGGTGGAATGGAGAGCGAGAGAGATGCAGTCATACAGGAGAGATGGAATGGAGAGAGAGAGAGATGCAGTCACAGGAGAGATGGAATGGAGAGCGAGAGAGATGCAGTCACAGGAGAGTTGGAATGGAGAGAGAGAGAGATGCAGTCATACAGGAGAGATGGAATGGAGAGAGAGAGATGCAGTCACAGGAGAGATGGAATGGAGAGAGAGAGTTGCAGTCACAGGAGAGATGGAATGGAGAGAGTGAGATGCAGTCACAGGAGAGATGGAATGGAGAGCGAGAGAGATGCAGTTACAGGAGAGATGGAATGGAGAGAGAGAGATGCAGTTACAGGAGAGATGGAATGGAGAGAGTGAGATGCAGTCACAGGAGAGATGGAATGGAGAGAGAGAAAGATGCAGTTACAGGAGAGATGGAATGGAGAGAATGAGATGCAGTTACAGGAGAGATGGAATGGAGAGAGAGAGATGCAGTCATACAGGAGAGATGGAATGGAGAGAGTGAGATGCAGTCATACAGGAGAGATGGAATGGAGAGAGAGAAAGATGCAGTTACAGGAGAGATGGAATGGAGAGAGAGAGATGCAGTCGGAATGGAGAGAGAGAGAGATGCAGTCATACAAGAGATGGAATGGAGAGAGAGAGTGAGATACAGTCATACAGGAGAGATGGAATGGAGAGAGATGCAGTCATACAGGAGAGATGGAATGGAGACAGTGAGATGCAGTCATACAGGAGAGATGGAATGGAGAGAGAGAGATGCAGTCATACAGGAGAGATGGAATGGAGAGAGAGAGAGATGCAGTCATACAGGAGAGATGGAATGGAGAGAGAGAGAGATGCAGTCACAGGAGAGATGGAATGGAGAGAGAGAGAGATGCAGTCACAGGAGAGATGGAATGGAGAGAGAGAGAGATGCAGTCACAGGAGAGATGGAATGGAGAGAGAGAGAGATGCAGTCACAGGAGAGATGGAATGGAGAGAGAGAGTTGCAGTCACAGGAGAGATGGAATGGAGAGAGAGAGATGCAGTCACAGGAGAGATGGAATGGAGAGAGAGAGATGCAGTCACAGGAGAGATGGAATGGAGAGAGAGAGAGATGTAGTCACCGGAGAGATGGAATGGAGAGAGAGAGAGATGCAGTCACAGGAGAGATGGAATGGAGAGAGAGAGAGATGCAGTCACCGGAGAGATGGAATGGAGAGAGAGAGAGATGCAGTCACAGGAGAGATGGAATGGAGAGAGAGAGAGATGCAGTCATACAGGAGATGGAATGGAGAGAGAGAGATGCAGTCATACAGGAGAGATGGAATGGAGAGAGAGAGAGATGCAGTCATACAGGAGAGATGGAATGGAGAGAGAGAGAGATGCAGTCATACAGGAGAGATGGAATGGAGAGAGAGAGAGATGCAGTCATACAGGAGATGGAATGGAGAGAGAGAGATGCAGTTACAAAGAGAGATGGAATGGAGAGAGAGATGCAGTCATACAGGAGATGGAATGGAGAGAGATGCAGTTACAAGAGAGATGGAATGGAGAGAGAGAGATGCAGTCATACAGGAGAGATGGAATGGAGAGCGAGAGAGATGCAGTTACAGGAGAGATGGGATGGAGAGAGAGAGAGATGCAGTTACAGGAGAGATGGAATGGAGAGAGTGAGATGCAGTCACCCGGAGAGATGGAATGGAGAGGCGAAGTGAGATGCAGTTACAGGAGAGATGGAATGGAGAGAGATGCAGTTACAGGAGAGATGGAATGGAGAGTGAGATGCAGTCACAGGAGAGATGGAATGGAGAGAGAGATGATGCAGTCATACAGGAGAGATGGAATGGAGAGAGATGCAGTTACAGGAGAGATGGAATGGAGAGAGAGTGAGATGCAGTCACCAGAGATGGAATGGAGAGCGAGTGAGATGCAGTTACAGGAGAGATGGAATGGAGAGAGAGATGCAGTTACAGGAGAGATGGAATGGAGAGTGAGATGCAGTTACAGGAGAGATGGAATGGAGAGAGAGAGATGCAGTTACAGGAGATGGAATGGAGAGAGAGAGATGCAGTTACAGGAGATGGGATGGAGAGAGAGATGCAGTTACAGGAGAGATGGAATGGAAGAGTGAGATGCAGTCACCGGAGAGATAATGGAGGGCAGGAGATGCAGTTAAGGAGAGATGGAATGGAGAGAGATGCAGTTACAGGAGATGGAATGGAATGAGATGCAGTCACAGGAGATGGAATGGAGAGCGAGTGCAGTTACAGGAGAGATGGAATGGAGAGAGATGCAGTTACAGGAGAGATGGAATGGAGAGAGTGAGATGCAGTCACAGGAGAGATGGAATGGAGAGAGAGAGAGATGCAGTTACAGGAGAGATGGAATGGAGAGAGTGAGATGCAGTCACAGGAGAGATGGAATGGAGAGCGAGAGAGATGCAGTTACAGGAGAGATGGAATGGAGAGAGAGAGAGATGCAGTTACAGGAGAGATGGAATGGAGAGAGTGAGATGCAGTCACAGGAGAGATGGAATGGAGAGAGAGAAAGATGCAGTTACAGGAGAGATGGAATGGAGAGAGTGAGATGCAGTTACAGGAGAGATGGAATGGAGAGGGAGAGATGCAGTCATACAGGAGAGATGGAATGGAGAGAGAGAAAGATGCAGTTACAGGAGAGATGGAATGGAGAGAGAGAGATGCAGTCGGAATGGAGAGAGAGAGAGATGCAGTCATACAAGAGAGATGGAATGGAGAGAGAGAGAGTGAGATACAGTCATACAGGAGAGATGGAATGGAGAGAGAGATGCAGTCATACAGGAGAGATGGAATGGAGAGAGTGAGATGCAGTTACAGGAGATGGAATGGAGAGAGAGATGCAGTCATACAGGAGAGATGGAATGGAGAGAGAGAAATGCAGTTACTGGAGAGATGGAATGGAGAGAGAAAAGATGCAGTTACAGGAGAGATGGAATGGAGAGACAGAGATGCAGTCATACAGGAGAGATGGAATGGAGAGAGAGAGATGCAGTCATACAGGAGAGATGGAATGGAGAGAGAGAGATGCAGTTACAGGAGAGATGGAATGGAGAGAGAGAGAGATGCAGTCACAGGAGAGATGGAATGGAGAGAGAGAAAGATGCAGTTACAGGAGAGATGGAATGGAGAGAGTGAGATGCAGTCACAGGAGAGATGGAATGGAGAGAGAGATGCAGTCAGGAGAGATGGAATGGAGAGAGAGAGAGATGCAGTTAAAGGAGAGATGGAATGGAGAGAGAGAGATGATGGAATGGAGAGAGAGATGCAGTCATACAAGAGAGATGGAATGGAGAGAGAGAGAGATGGAATGGAGAGAGAGATGCAGTCACAGGAGAGATGGAATGGAGAGAGAGAGAGATGGAATGGAGAGAGTGAGATGCAGTTACAGGAGAGATGGAATGGAGAGAGAGAGAGATGCAGTCATACAGGAGAGATGGAATGGAGAGAGTGAGATGCAGTTACAGGAGAGATGGAATGGAGAGGGAGAGAGATGCAGTCATACAGGAGAGACGGAATGGAGAGAGTGAGATGCAGTCACAGGAGAGATGGAATGGAGAGCGAGAGAGATGCAGTTACAGGAGAGATGGAATGGAGAGAGAGTGAGATGCAGTTACAGGAGAGATGGAATGGAGAGAGTGAGATGCAGTCACAGGAGAGATGGAATGGAGAGAGAGAGATGCAGTTACAGGAGAGATGGAATGGAGAGAGAGAGATGCAGTTACAGGAGAGATGGAATGGAGAGAGTGAGATGCAGTCACAGGAGAGATGGAATGGAGAGAGAAAGATGCAGTTACAGGAGAGATGGAATGGAAGAGTGAGATGCAGTTACAGGAGAGATGGAATGGAGAGGGAGATGCAGTCATACAGGAGAGATGGAATGGAGAGAGAGAAAAGATGCAGTTACAGGAAAGGAATGGAATGGAGAGAGAGAGATGCAGTCGGAATGGAGAGAGAGAGAGATGCAGTCATACAAGAGAGATGGAATGGAGAGAGAGAGTGAGATACAGTCATACAGGAGAGATGGAATGGAGAGAGAGAGATGCAGTCATACAGGAGAGATGGAATGGAGAGAGTGAGATGCAGTCATACAGGAGAGATGGAATGGAGAGAGAGATGCAGTCATACAGGAGAGATGGAATGGAGAGAGTGAAATGCAGTTACTGGAGAGATGGAATGGAGAGAGAGAAAGATGCAGTTACAGGAGAGATGGAATGGAGAGAGAGAAAGATGCAGTTACAGGAGAGATGGAATGGAGAGAGAGAGATGCAGTTACAGGAGAGATGGAATGGAGAGAGAGAGAGATGCAGTCACAGGAGAGATGGAATGGAGAGAGAGAAAGATGCAGTTACAGGAGAGATGGAATGGAGAGAGTGAGATGCAGTCACAGGAGAGATGGAATGGAGAGAGAGAGAGATGCAGTCATACAGGAGAGATGGAATGGAGAGAGTGAGATGCAGTCACAGGAGAGATGGAATGGAGAGAGAGAGATGCAGTCATACAGGAGAGATGGAATGGAGAGAGAGAGAGAGATGCAGTTAAAGGAGAGATGGAATGGAGAGAGAGATGCAGTCGGAATGGAGAGAGAGAGATGCAGTCATACAAGAGAGATGGAATGGAGAGAGAGAGAGATGGAATGGAGAGAGAGAGATGCAGTCACAGGAGAGATGGAATGGAGAGAGAGAGATGGAATGGAGAGAGTGAGATGCAGTTACAGGAGAGATGGAATGGAGAGAGAGATGCAGTCATACAGGAGAGATGGAATGGAGAGAGTGAAATGCAGTTACAGGAGAGATGGAATGGAGAGAGAGAGATGCAGTCATACAGGAGAGATGGAATGGAGAGAGTGAGATGCAGTTACAGGAGAGATGGAATGGAGAGAGAGAGAGATGCAGTCATACAGGAGAGACGGAATGGAGAGAGTGAGATGCAGTCACAGGAGAGATGGAATGGAGAGCGAGAGAGATGCAGTTACAGGAGAGATGGAATGGAGAGAGAGTGAGATGCAGTTACAGGAGAGATGGAATGGAGAGAGTGAGATGCAGTCACAGGAGAGATGGAATGGAGAGCGAGAGAGATGCAGTTACAGGAGAGATGGAATGGAGAGAGAGAGAGATGCAGTTACAGGAGAGATGGAATGGAGAGAGTGAGATGCAGTCACAGGAGAGATGGAATGGAGAGAGAGAAAGATGCAGTTACAGGAGAGATGGAATGGAGAGAGTGAGATGCAGTTACAGGAGATATGGAATGGAGAGGGAGAGATGCAGTCATACAGGAGAGATGGAATGGAGAGAGAGAAAGATGCAGTTACAGGAGAGATGGAATGGAGAGAGAGAGATGCAGTCGGAATGGAGAGAGAGAGAGATGCAGTCATACAAGAGAGATGGAATGGAGAGAGAGAGTGAGATACAGTCATACAGGAGAGATGGAATGGAGAGAGAGAGATGCAGTCATACAGGAGAGATGGAATGGAGAGAGTGAGATGCAGTCATACAGGAGAGATGGAATGGAGAGAGAGATGCAGTCATACAGGAGAGATGGAATGGAGAGAGTGAAATGCAGTTACTGGAGAGATGGAATGGAGAGAGAGAAAGATGCAGTTACAGGAGAGATGGAATGGAGAGACAGAGATGCAGTCATACAGGAGAGATGGAATGGAGAGAGAGAGAGATGCAGTTACAGGAGAGATGGAATGGAGAGAGAGAGATGCAGTTACAGGAGAGATGGAATGGAGAGAGAGAGAGATGCAGTCACAGGAGAGATGGAATGGAGAGAGAGAAAGATGCAGTTACAGGAGAGATGGAATGGAGAGAGTGAGATGCAGTCACAGGAGAGATGGAATGGAGAGAGAGAGATGCAGTCATACAGGAGAGATGGAATGGAGAGAGAGAGAGAGATGCAGTTAAAGGAGAGATGGAATGGAGAGAGAGAGAGATGCAGTCGGAATGGAGAGAGAGAGAGATGCAGTCATACAAGAGAGATGGAATGGAGAGAGAGAGTGAGATACAGTCATACAGGAGAGATGGAATGGAGAGAGAGAGATGCAGTCATACAGGAGAGATGGAATGGAGAGAGTGAGATGCAGTTACAGGAGAGATGGAATGGAGAGGGAGAGAGATGCAGTCATACAGGAGAGACGGAATGGAGAGAGTGAGATGCAGTCACAGGAGAGATGGAATGGAGAGCGAGAGAGATGCAGTTACAGGAGAGATGGAATGGAGAGAGAGTGAGATGCAGTTACAGGAGAGATGGAATGGAGAGAGAGAGAGAGATGCAGTCACAGGAGAGATGGAATGGAGAGAGAGAGAGATGGAATGGAGAGAGTGAAATGCAGTTACTGGAGAGATGGAATGGAGAGAGAGAAAGATGCAGTTACAGGAGAGATGGAATGGAGAGACAGAGATGCAGTCATACAGGAGAGATGGAATGGAGAGAGAGAGAGATGCAGTTACAGGAGAGATGGAATGGAGAGAGAGAGATGCAGTTACAGGAGAGATGGAATGGAGAGAGAGAGAGAGATGCAGTCACAGGAGAGATGGAATGGAGAGAGAGAAAGATGCAGTTACAGGAGAGATGGAATGGAGAGAGTGAGATGCAGTCACAGGAGAGATGGAATGGAGAGAGAGAGATGCAGTCATACAGGAGAGATGGAATGGAGAGAGAGAGAGAGATGCAGTTAAAGGAGAGATGGAATGGAGAGAGAGAGAGATGCAGTCGGAATGGAGAGAGAGAGAGATGCAGTCATACAAGAGAGATGGAATGGAGAGAGAGAGTGAGATACAGTCATACAGGAGAGATGGAATGGAGAGATGCAGTGCAGTCATACAGGAGAGATGGAATGGAGAGAGAGTGAGATGCAGTTACAGGAGAGATGGAATGGAGAGGGAGAGAGATGCAGTCATACAGGAGAGACGGAATGGAGAGAGTGAGATGCAGTCACAGGAGAGATGGAATGGAGAGCGAGAGAGATGCAGTTACAGGAGAGATGGAATGGAGAGAGAGTGAGATGCAGTTACAGGAGAGATGGAATGGAGAGAGAGAGAGAGATGCAGTCACAGGAGAGATGGAATGGAGAGAGAGAGAGATGGAATGGAGAGAGTGAGATGCAGTTACAGGAGAGATGGAATGGAGAGAGAGAGAGATGCAGTCATACAGGAGAGATGGAATGGAGAGAGTGAAATGCAGTTACAGGAGAGATGGAATGGAGAGAGAGAGATGCAGTCATACAGGAGAGATGGAATGGAGAGAGTGAGATGCAGTTACAGGAGAGATGGAATGGAGAGAGTGAGATGCAGTCATACAGGAGAGACGGAATGGAGAGAGTGAGATGCAGTCACAGGAGAGATGGAATGGAAGCGAGAGATGCAGTTACAGGAGAGATGGAATGGAGAGAGAGTGAGATGCAGTTACAGGAGAGATGGAATGGAGAGAGTGAGATGCAGTCACAGGAGAGATGGAATGGAGAGGAGAGATGCAGTTACAGGAGATGGAATGGAGAGAGAGAGAGATGCAGTTACAGGAGAGATAGAATGGAGAGAGTGAGATGCAGTCACAGGAGAGATGGAATGGAGAGAGAGAAAGATGCAGTTACAGGAGAGATGGAATGGAGAGAGTGAGATGCAGTTACAGGAGATATGGAATGGAGAGGGAGAGATGCAGTCATACAGGAGAGATGGAATGGAGAGAGAGAAAGATGCAGTTACAGGAGAGATGGAATGGAGAGAGAGAGATGCAGTCGGAATGGAGAGAGAGAGAGATGCAGTCATACAGGAGAGATGGAATGGAGAGAGAGAGATGCAGTCATACAGGAGAGATGGAATGGAGAGAGAGAGATGCAGTCGGAATGGAGAGAGAGAGTGAGATACAGTCATACAGGAGAGATGGAATGGAGAGAGAGAGATGCAGTCATACAGGAGAGATGGAATGGAGAGAGTGAGATGCAGTCATACAGGAGAGATGGAATGGAGAGAGAGATGCAGTCATACAGGAGAGATGGAATGGAGAGAGTGAAATGCAGTTACTGGAGAGATGGAATGGAGAGAGAGAAAGATGCAGTTACAGGAGAGATGGAATGGAGAGACAGAGATGCAGTCATACAGGAGAGATGGAATGGAGAGAGAGAGAGATGCAGTTACAGGAGAGATGGAATGGAGAGAGAGAGATGCAGTTACAGGAGAGATGGAATGGAGAGAGAGAGAGATGCAGTCACAGGAGAGATGGAATGGAGAGAGAGAAAAAGATGCAGTTACAGGAGAGATGGAATGGAGAGAGTGAGATGCAGTCACAGGAGAGATGGAATGGAGAGAGAGATGCAGTCATACAGGAGAGATGGAATGGAGAGAGAGATGCAGTTAAAGGAGAGATGGAATGGAGAGAGAGAGATGCAGTCGGAATGGAGAGAGAGAGAGATGCAGTCATACAAGAGAGATGGAATGGAGAGAGAGAGAGAGATGGAATGGAGAGAGAGAGAGAGATGCAGTCACAGGAGAGATGGAATGGAGAGAGAGAGAGATGGAATGGAGAGAGATGGAGTCATACAGGAGAGATGGAATGGAGAGAGTGAAATGCAGTTACAGGAGAGATGGAATGGAGAGAGAGAGATGCAGTCATACAGGAGAGATGGAATGGAGAGAGTGAGATGCAGTTACAGGAGAGATGGAATGGAGAGAGAGAGAGATGCAGTCATACAGGAGAGACGGAATGGAGAGAGTGAGATGCAGTTACAGGAGAGATGGAATGGAGAGAGAGAGATGCAGTCGGAATGGAGAGAGAGAGAGATGCAGTCATACAAGAGAGATGGAATGGAGAGAGAGAGATGCAGTCATACAGGAGAGATGGAATGGAGAGAGTGAGATGCAGTCATACAGGAGAGATGGAATGGAGAGAGAGATGCAGTCATACAGGAGAGATGGAATGGAGAGAGTGAGATACAGTCATACAGGAGAGATGGAATGGAGAGAGAGAGATGCAGTCATACAGGAGAGATGGAATGGAGAGAGTGAGATGCAGTCATACAGGAGAGATGGAATGGAGAGAGAGATGCAGTCATACAGGAGAGATGGAATGGAGAGAGAGATGCAGTCATACAGGAGAGATGGAATGGAGAGAGAGAAAGATGCAGTTACAGGAGAGATGGAATGGAGAGAGAGAGATGCAGTCGGAATGGAGAGAGAGAGAGATGCAGTCATACAAGAGAGATGGAATGGAGAGAGAGAGTGAGATACAGTCATACAGGAGAGATGGAATGGAGAGAGAGAGATGCAGTCATACAGGAGAGATGGAATGGAAAGTGAGATGCAGTCAAAGATGGAATGGAGAGAGATGCAGTCATACAGGAGAGATGGAATGGAGAGAGTGAAATGCAGTTACTGGAGATGAATGGAATGGAGACAGAGAAAGATGCAGTTACAGGAGAGATGGAATGGAGAGACAGAGATGCAGTCATACAGAGAGATGGAATGGAGAGAGAGAATGCAGTCATACAGGAGAGATGGAATGGAGAGAGAGAGAGATGCAGTTACAGGAGAGATGGAATGGAGAGAGAGAGATACAGTCACAGGAGAGATGGAATGGAGAGAGAGAAAGATGCAGTTACAGGAGAGATGGAATGGAGAGAGTGAGATGCAGTCACAGGAGAGATGGAATGGAGAGAGAGAGATGCAGTCATACAGGAGAGATGGAATGGAGAGAGAGAGAGATGCAGTTAAAGGAGAGATGGAATGGAGAGAGAGAGATGCAGTCAGATGGAGAGAGAGAGAGATGCAGTCATACAAGAGAGATGGAATGGAATGGAGAGAGATGGAATGGAGAGAGAGAGAGAGATGCAGTCACAGGAGAGATGGAATGGAGAGAGAGATGGAATGGAGAGAGTGAGATGCAGTTACAGGAGAGATGGAATGGAGAGAGAGAGATGCAGTCATACAGGAGAGATGGAATGGAGAGAGTGAGATGCAGTTACAGGAGAGATGGAATGGAGAGAGAGAGAGATGCAGTCATACAGGAGAGACGGAATGGAGAGAGTGAGATGCAGTCACAGGAGAGATGGAATGGAGAGCGAGAGAGATGCAGTTACAGGAGAGATGGAATGGAGAGAGTGAGATGCAGTTACAGGAGAGATGGAATGGAGAGAGTGAGATGCAGTCACAGGAGAGATGGAATGGAGGAGCGAGAGAGATGCAGTTACAGGAGAGATGGAATGGAGAGAGAAAGATGCAGTTACAGGAGAGATGGAATGGAGAGAGTGAGATGCAGTTACAGGAGAGATGGAATGGAGAGGGAGATGCAGTCATACAGGAGATGGAATGGAGAGAGATGCAGTTACAGGAGGAGAGATGGAATGGAGATGGAATGGAGAGAGAGAGATGCAGTCATACAAAGAGAGATGGAATGGAAGAGAGAGATACAGTCATACAGGAGAGATGGAATGGAGAGAGAGAGATGCAGTCATACAGGAGAGATGGAATGGAGAGAGATGATGCAGTCACAGGAGAGATGGAATGGAGAGATGCAGTCATACAGGAGAGATGGAATGGAGAGAGTGAAATGCAGTTACTGGAGAGATGGAATGGAGAGAGAGAGAAGATGCAGTTACAGGAGAGATGGAATGGAGAGACAGAGATGCAGTCATACAGGAGAGATGGAATGGAGAGAGAGAGAGAGAGATGCAGTTACAGGAGAGATGGAATGGAGAAGAGAGAGATGCAGTTACAGGAGGATGGAATGGAGAGAGAGAGAGAGATGCAGTCACAGGAGATGGAATGGAGAGAGAGAGATGCAGTTACAGGAGAGATGGAATGGAGAGTGAGATGCAGTCACAGGAGAGATGGAATGGAGAGAGAGAGAGAGATGCAGTCATACAGGAGAGATGGAATGGAGAGAGTGAGATGCAGTCACAGGAGAGATGGAATGGAGAGAGAGAGATGCAGTCATACAGGAGAGATGGAATGGAGAGAGAGAGAGAGATGCAGTTAAAGGAGAGATGGAATGGAGAGAGAGAGAGATGCAGTCGGAATGGAGAGAGAGAGAGATGCAGTCATACAAGAGAGATGGAATGGAGAGAGAGAGAGAGATGGAATGGAGAGAGAGAGAGAGATGCAGTCACAGGAGAGATGGAATGGAGAGAGAGAGAGATGGAATGGAGAGAGTGAGATGCAGTTACAGGAGAGATGGAATGGAGAGAGAGAGAGATGCAGTCATACAGGAGAGATGGAATGGAGAGAGTGAAATGCAGTTACAGGAGAGATGGAATGGAGAGAGAGAGAGATGCAGTCATACAGGAGAGATGGAATGGAGAGAGTGAGATGCAGTTACAGGAGAGATGGAATGGAGAGAGAGAGAGATGCAGTCATACAGGAGAGACGGAATGGAGAGAGTGAGATGCAGTCACAGGAGAGATGGAATGGAGAGCGAGAGATGCAGTTACAGGAGAGATGGAATGGAGAGAGAGTGAGATGCAGTTACAGGAGAGATGGAATGGAGAGAGTGAGATGCAGTCACAGGAGAGATGGAATGGAGAGCGAGAGAGATGCAGTTACAGGAGAGATGGAATGGAGAGAGAGAGAGATGCAGTTACAGGAGAGATGGAATGGAGAGAGTGAGATGCAGTCACAGGAGAGATGGAATGGAGAGAGAGAAAGATGCAGTTACAGGAGAGATGGAATGGAGAGAGAGAAAGATGCAGTTACAGGAGAGATGGAATGGAGAGACAGAGATGCAGTCATACAGGAGAGATGGAATGGAGAGAGAGAGAGATGCAGTTACAGGAGAGATGGAATGGAGAGAGAGAGAGATGCAGTTACAGGAGAGATGGAATGGAGAGAGAGAGAGATGCAGTCACAGGAGAGATGGAATGGAGAGAGAGAAAGATGCAGTTACAGGAGAGATGGAATGGAGAGAGTGAGATGCAGTCACAGGAGAGATGGAATGGAGAGAGAGAGATGCAGTCATACAGGAGAGATGGAATGGAGAGAGAGAGAGAGATGCAGTTAAAGGAGAGATGGAATGGAGAGAGAGAGAGATGCAGTCGGAATGGAGAGAGAGAGAGATGCAGTCATACAAGAGAGATGGAATGGAGAGAGAGAGAGAGATGGAATGGAGAGAGAGAGAGAGATGCAGTCACAGGAGAGATGGAATGGAGAGAGAGAGAGATGGAATGGAGAGAGAGATGCAGTCATACAGGAGAGATGGAATGGAGAGAGTGAAATGCAGTTACAGGAGAGATGGAATGGAGAGAGAGAGAGATGCAGTCATACAGGAGAGATGGAATGGAGAGAGTGAGATGCAGTTACAGGAGAGATGGAATGGAGAGAGAGAGAGATGCAGTCATACAGGAGAGACGGAATGGAGAGAGTGAGATGCAGTTACAGGAGAGATGGAATGGAGAGAGAGAGATGCAGTCGGAATGGAGAGAGAGAGAGATGCAGTCATACAAGAGAGAT
>NW_025752483.1:0-12546 GCF_021184085.1 Oncorhynchus gorbuscha | reverse complement strand
GATGAATATGATGATGAATATGATGAATATGATGATGAATATGATGATGAATATGATGATGATGATGATGAATATGATGATGGTGATGAATATGATGAATATGATGATGAATATGATGATGAATATGATGATGAATATGATGAATATTATGATGAATATGATGAATACGATGATGAATATGATGATGATGATGGTGATGAATATGATGATGATGATGGTGATGAATATGATGATGGTGATGAATATGATGAATATGATGATGAATATGATGATGATGATGATGATGATGAATATGATGATGAATATGATGATGAATATGATGATGAATATGATGATGATGATGATGATGGTGATGATGAATATGATGATGAATATGATGATGAATATGATGATGAATATGATGATGAATATGATGATGATGATGAATGATGATGATGATGATGATGATGATGAATATGATGAATATGATGATGATGATGAATATGATGATGGTGATGATGATGAATATGATGAATATGATGATGATGATGATGGTGATGATGAATATGATGATGAATATGATGATGGTGATGATGAATATGATGATGATGAATATGATGGTGATGATGATGATGATGAATATGATGGTGATGATGATGAATATGATGGTGATGATGATGATGATGATGAATATGATGATGATGATGAATATGATGAATAGGATGATGAATATGATGATGAAATATGATGATGAATATGATGAATATGATGGTGATGATGATGATGATGAATATGATGATGATGATGATATGATGATGATGATGATGATGATGATGAATATGATGATGATGAATATGATGAATGATGAATATGATGATGATGAATATGATGATGAATATGATGAATATGATGATGAATATGATGATGAATATGATGATGATGATGATGATGAATATGATGAATATGATGAATATGATGATGAATATGATGATGATGATGATGATGATGATGATGAATATGATGAATATGATGAATATGATGATGAATATGATGATGAATATGATGATGAATATGATGATGATGATGATGATGATGATGATGATGATGAATATGATGATGAATATGATGAATATGATGAATATGATGATGAATATGATGATGAATATGATGATGATGATGATGATGATGATGATGATGATGATGAATATGATGATGATGATGATGATGATGATGAATATGATGATGAATATGATGATGATGATGATGATGATGATGATGATGATGATGAATATGATGATGAATATGATGATGATGATGATGATGATGATGATGATGATGATGATGATGATGAATATGATGATGATGATGATGATGATGATGATGATGATGATGATGATGATGATGATGATGAATATGATGATGGTGATGATGATGATGATGATGAATATGATGATGATGATGAATATGATGATGATGATGAATATGATGATGATGATAAATATGATGATGATGATGATGATGATGATAAATATGATGATGATGGTGATGATGATGAATATAAATGATGATGATGATGATGATGATGATGATGATGATAAATATGATGATGATGATGAATATGATGATTGCGAATATGATGATGACGATGATGAATATGATGATGATGATGAATATGATGATGAATATGAGGTTGATGAAGATAGATGCACACAACCATTTTGCAATGAAAAACTCTAAGATCATGTTACAACCTGACTTGACAAACTATGACACATTCAGCCATCCAATCTGACTGATTATAATAAATAAATAAATACATGCAGTAAATAAAAAGACAGAATGCAGTGAATTTGTCTTTAAAATGCTTTAATTATTATTTGAGTCAAGTAACAGTGGAATCAAGAGACAGAGAGCCCATCGTGCTGCTATAACATGAAAACGCTACTTAACATCCAAGATGATAACAATAGTGATGATATAGTGACCATATAAGAGACAGAGAGCCCATCGTGTTGCTATATAACATGAAACACTACTTTAACATCCAAGATGATAGTGATAATGTAATGACCATATTATTCTCTTGGTGTCAGTGTTACAGTGATAATGTAGTGACCATATTGTTTCTTCAGGTGTCAGTGTTACAGTGATAATGTAGTGACCGTATTGTCTCTCAGGTGTCAGTGTTATAGTGATAATGTAGTGACCGTACTGTTCACTAGGTGTTAGTGTAATAGTTATAAATGTAGTGACCTATATTGTTTCTAGGTGTCATTGCAATGCAGTGACCGCGTACTGTTCTCTAGGTGTTAGTGTTATAGTGATAATGTAGTGACCATATTGTTTCTCTAGGTGTCAGTGTTATGATGATAATGTAGTGACCATATTGTTTCTCTAGGTGTCAGTGTTATATGATAGTGACCATATTGTTTCTCTAGGTGTCAGTGTTATAGTGATGATGTAGTGACCATATTGTTTCTCTAGGTGTATAGTGATTTACAGGTGTCAGTGTGATGATGTAGTGACATATTGTTTCTCTAGGTGTTAGTGTAACAGTGATGATGTAGTGACCATACTGTTCTCTAGGTGTCAGTGTAACAGTGACAGATGTAGTGACCATACTGTTCTCTAGGGTGTCAGTGTTACAGTGATAATGTAGTGACCGTACTGTTCTCTAGGGTGTCAGTGTTACAGTGATGATGTAGTGACTGTACTGTTCTCTAGGTGTTAGTGTTACAGTGATGATGTAGTGACTGTACTGTTCTCTAGGTGTTAGTGTTACAGTGATGATGTAGTGACTGTACTGTTCTCTAGGTGTTAGTGTCTGACTGGCTAGCTCTGGTGCCCCCTCCTCCACATTGTATTTGTGGAGTCATTTAGAGATGGTGACATTAGGTCAGGACTGATAGAGTCAGGTATGTTACTCCTGCTCCTGAACAGCCACAGCATCAGAGACAGCCCTGATCTTAAAGGAAATGCTTTTCAGAGAGTAGTTTAACCCTTTCCAGTGCTCCCAAAAACAGACACTTCTGAGGAAAGATGTTTCCGGATGTGGGCGTACAGGAGTTAGGGTTAGCATGCACAGGCACTGTACCAGAATCCACCCAGGTGGCGCCTGGCACAGTGCTCTTCCGAGGTATCTTGATCTTTGTCGTAGGGGTGCTGAACTTCATGCCATTGCTAAACGAAGGAGTCCCCTGAGAATCAACCAAAAAAACAGAGCTAAAAAAAGTACCAACAGACAGAGTACAGTAACCTGGTTAAACCAACAGACAGAGTACAGTAACCTGGTTAAACCAACAGACAGAGTACAGTAACCTGGTTAAACCAACAGACAGAGAACAGTAACCTGGTTAAACCAACAGACAGAGTACAGTAACCTGGTTAAACCAACCAACAGTTAAACCAGAGAACAGTAACCTGGTTAAACCAACAGACAGAGTACAGTAACCTGGTTAAACCAACAGACAGAGTACAGTAACCTGGCTAAACCAACAGACAGAGTACAGTAACCTGGTTAAACCAACAGACAGAGAACAGTAACCTGGTTAAACCAACAGACAGAGTACAGTAACCTGGTTAAACCAACAGACAGAGAGTACAGTAACCTGGTTAAACCAACAGACAGAGTACAGTAACCTGGTTAAACCAACAGACAGAGTACAGTAACCTGGTTAAACCAACAGACAGAGAACAGTAACCTGGTTAAACCAACAGACAGAGTACAGTAACCTGGTTAAACCAACAGACAGAGAACAGTAACCTGGTTAAACCAACAGACAGAGTACAGTAACCTGGTTAAACCAACAGACAGAGTACAGTAACCTGGTTAAACCAACAGACAGAGAACAGTAACCTGGTTAAACCAACAGACAGAGTACAGTAACCTGGTTAAACCAACAGACAGAGAACAGTAACCTGGTTAAACCAACAGACAGAGTACAGTAACCAGGTTAAACCAACAGACAGAGTACAGTAACCTGGTTAAACCAACAGACAGAGAACAGTAACCTGGTTAAACCAACAGACAGAGTACAGTAACCTGGTTAAACCAACAGACAGAGAACAGTAACCTGGTTAAACCAACAGACAGAGTACAGTAACCTGGTTAAACCAACAGACAGAGTACAGTAACCTGGTTAAACCAACAGACAGAGTACAGTAACCTGGTTAAACCAACAGACAGAGAACAGTAACCTGGTTAAACCAACAGACAGAGTACAGTAACCTGGTTAAACCAACAGACAGAGAACAGTAACCTGGTTAAACCAACAGACAGAGTACAGTAACCTGGTTAAACCAACAGACAGAGTACAGTAACCTGGTTAAACCAACAGACAGAGTACAGTAACCTGGTTAAACCAACAGACAGAGAACAGTAACCTGGTTAAACCAACAGACAGAGTACAGTAACCTGGTTAAACCAACAGACAGAGTACAGTAACCTGGTTAAACCAACAGACAGAGTACAGTAACCTGGTTAAACCAACAGACAGAGTACAGTAACCTGGTTAAACCAACAGACAGAGTACAGTAACCTGAGACAGTAACCTGGTTAAACCAACAGACAGAGTACAGTAACCTGGTTAAACCAACAGACAGAGAACAGTAACCTGGTTAAACCAACAGACAGAGTACAGTAACCTGGTTAAACCAACAGACAGAGAACAGTAACCTGGTTAAACCAACAGACAGTAACCAGGTTAAACCAACAGAGAGTACAGTAACCTGGTTAAACCAACAGACAGAGTACAGTAACCTGGTTAAACCAACAGACAGAGAACAGTAACCTGGTTAAACCAACAGACAGAGTACAGTAACCTGGTTAAACCAACAGACAGAGTACAGTAACCTGGTTAAACCAACAGACAGAGTACAGTAACCTGGTTAAACCAACAGACAGAGTGCAGTAACCTGGTTAAACCAACAGACAGAGAACAGCAACCTGGTTAAACCAACAGACAGAGTACAGTAACCTGGTTAAACCAACAGACAGAGTACAGTAACCTGGTTAAACCAACAGACAGAGTACAGTAACCTGGTTAAACCAACAGACAGAGTACAGTAACCTGGTTAAACCAACAGACAGAGAACAGTAACCTGGTTAAACCAACAGACAGAGTACAGTAACCTGGTTAAACCAACAGACAGAGTACAGTAACCTGGTTAAACCAACAGACAGAGTACAGTAACCTGGTTAAACCAACAGACAGAGAACAGTAACCTGGTTAAACCAACAGACAGAGAACAGTAACCTGGTTAAACCAACAGACAGAGTACAGTAACCTGGTTAAACCAACAGACAGAGTACAGTAACCTGGTTAAACCAACAGACAGAGAACAGTAACCTGGTTAAACCAACAGACAGAGTACAGTAACCTGGTTAAACCAACAGACAGAGTACAGTAACCTGGTTAAACCAACAGACAGAGAACAGTAACCTGGTTAAACCAACAGACAGAGAACAGTAACCTGGTTAAACCAACAGACAGAGAGTACAGTAACCTGGTTAAACCAACAGACAGAGTACAGTAACCTGGTTAAACCAACAGACAGAGTACCTGGTTAAACCCTGACGAGTACAGTAACCTGGTTAAACCAAAACTGGTTAAACCAACAGACAGAGTACAGTAACCTGGTTAAACCAACAGACAGAGTACAGTAACCTGGTTAAACCAACAGACAGAGAACAGTAACCTGGTTAAACCAACAGACAGAGTACAGTAACCTGGTTAAACCAACAGACAGAGTACAGTAACCTGGTTAAACCAACAGACAGAGAACAGTAACCTGGTTAAACCAACAGACAGAGTACAGTAACCTGGTTAAAACCAACAGACAGAGAACAGTAACCTGGTTAAACCAACAGACAGAGTACAGTAACCTGGTTAAACCAACAGACAGTAACCTGGTTAAACCAACAGACAGAAGTACAGTAACCTGGTTAAACCAACAGACAGAGAACAGTAACCTGGTTAAACCAACAGAACAGTAACCTGGTTAAACCAACAGACAGAGTACAGTAACCTGGTTAAACCAACAGACAGAGACAGTAACCTGGTTAAACCAACAGACAGAGTACAGTAACCAGGTTAAACCAACAGACAGAGTACAGTAACCTGGTTAAACCAACAGACAGAGAACAGTAACCTGGGTTAAACCAACAGACAGTACAGTAACTGGTTAAACCAACAGACCTACAGTAACCTTAAACCAACAGACAGAGAACAGTAACCTGGTTAAACCAACAGACAGAGTACAGTAACCTGGTTAAACCAACAGACAGAGTACAGTAACCTGGTTAAACCAACAGACAGAGTACAGTAACCTGGTTAAACCAACAGACAGAGTACAGTAACCTGGTTAAACCAACAGACAGAGAACAGTAACCTGGGTTAAACCAACAGACAGAGTACAGTAACCTGGTTAAACCAACAGACAGAGAACAGTAACCTGGTTAAACCAACAGACAGAGTACAGTAACCTGGTTAAACCAACAGACAGAGTACAGTAACCTGGTTAAACCAACAGACAGAGAACAGTAACCTGGTTAAACCAACAGACAGAGTACAGTAACCAGGTTAAAACCAACACAGTACAGTAAGGGTTAAACCAACAGACAGAGAACAGTAAGTAACCTGGTTAAACCAACAGACAGAGTACAGTAACCTGGTTAAACCAACAGACAGAGTACAGTAACCTGGTTAAACCAACAGACAGAGTACAGTAACCTGGTTAAACCAACAGACAGAGACCAGTAACCTGGTTAAACCAACAGACAGAGTACAGTAACCTGGTTAAACCAACAGACAGAGAACAGTAACCTGGTTAAACCAACAGACAGATACAGTGCAACCTGGTTAAACCAACAGACAGAGTACAGTAACCTGGTTAAACCAACAGACAGAGTACAGTAACCTGGTTAAACCAACAGACAGAGAACAGTAACCTGGTTAAACCAACAGACAGAGTACAGTAACCTGGTTAAAACCAACAGACAGAGTACAGTAACCTGGTTAAACCAACAGACAGAGAACAGTAACCTGGTTAAACCAACAGACAGAGTACAGTAACCTGGTTAAACCAACAGACAGAGTACAGTAACCTGGTTAAACCAACAGACAGAGTACAGTAACCTGGTTAAACCAACAGACAGAGAACAGTAACCTGGTTAAACCAACAGACAGAGTACAGTAACCTGCTTAAAACCAACAGACAGAGTACAGAAACCTGGTTAAACCAACAGACAGAGTACAGCAACCTGGTTAAACCAACAGACAGAGAACAGTAACCTGGTTAAACCAACAGACAGAGAACAGTAACCTGGTTAAACCAACAGACAGAGTACAGTAACCTGGTTAAACCAACAGACAGAGTACAGTAACCCTGGTTAAACCAACAGACAGAGTACAGTAACCTGGTTAAACCAACAGACAGAGTACAGCAACCTGGTTAAACCAACAGACAGAGTACAGTAACCTGGTTAAACCAACAGACAGAGAACAGTAACCTGGTTAAACCAACAGACAGAATACAGTAACCTGGTTAAACCAACAGACAGAGAACAGTAACCTGGTTAAACCAACAGACAGAGTACAGTAACCTGGTTAAGTAGGGTCTGCCATCATGCCCTGTGAACTGGACTGTGTATTTACAGGAAGTAGAGTCTGCCATCATGCCCTGTGAACTGACTGTGTGTTTACAGGAAGTAGGGTCTGCCATCATGCCCTGTGAACTGGACTGTGTGTTTACAGGAAGTAGGGTCTGCCACCATGCCCTGTGAACTGGACTGTGTGTTTACAGGAAGTAAGCTCTGCCATCATGCCCTGTGAACTGGACTGTATGTTTACAGGAAGTAGCAACAGCATGACTTTAGATCGTTAGAACACATTTGCCAAAAGCTACAAAATACACCTGACTAGATTTATGTAAATGTGTTCAGTACCAGTCAACAGTTTGGACACACCTACTCATTCAAGGGTTTTTCTTAAATTTGTACTATTTTCTACATTGTAGAATAATAGTGAAGACATCAAAACTATGAAATAACACACATGGGATCATGTAGAAACCAAAAAAGTCTTCAACAAATCAAAATATATTTGAGATTCTTCAAAGTAGCCACTCATTGACTTGATGACAGCTTTGCACAATCTTGGCATTATCTCAACCAAAATGATCACTAATCAGGTTTTCAAGATATGTAACTTTCAAAATATATGCTTTTTTTACAGGGATTTCTGTATTTTAAAGTACAAATACCAAAATATAGTTTTGGGGTTGAGTTTTCCTTTAAGACTGAACTCTTCACTCTAAACTTTGTGGCGGAAGCAAGAACATCTGATGTCACCATCGTCTATGGTGTCACATCATAACTCTTCCCCTGTGTGTGTGTTTAGTTCCTATGGGTTGTTGGAAATAGTTAACATTTCCAACAACCAGTTCACAGGGAATGGTGGCAGACCCTACTTCCTGTAAACACACAGTCCAGTGTGTTTCTACGGGTTGTTGGAAATAGTTCACATTTCCAACAACCCGTAGGAACTAAACACACACACAGGGGAAGAGTTATGATGTGACACCATAGACGATGGTGATGATGTTAAGGCTGAAGAAGAAGAAGAACTCACCTGCCCCTCCGTCTACAAGTGCCCAGTCTCAGTGTGTATCCGTAGTTCTCAGGATCAATGGAGAAGGACGTGTATTTAGCATAAACTTTCCCTCCCTCAAAGTCCTCCATGTCCACTCTCAGCTCATTCTTCTTCCTCATCGTCAGGAGGAAGATGTTATCCAGACCTGACAAGAACAGAAAGCATTAAGGTCCTGTTACATTTCAGCTCCTAGCTCCTTTCCTTACCTCCTATCCCCTTTCTTTAGCTCCTAACCCCTTCCTTTTACTCCTAGCCCTTACCCTAGCTCTTAGCCCTTTCCTCTAGCTCTTAGCCCCTTCCTCTAGTTCCTAGCCCCTTCCCCTAGCCCCTTCCTCTAGATCCTAGCCCCTTCCCCTAATCCCTTCCTCTAGCTCCTAGCCTCTTCCTCTAGATCCTAGCCCCTTCCTCTAGATCCTTGCCCCTTCCCCTTGCCCTTTCCTCTAGCTCCTAGCCCCTTCCCCTAGCCCTTTCCCCTAGCTCTTGGCCCCTTCCTCTAGATCCTAGCCCCTTCCTCTAGATCCTTGCCCCTTCCCCTAGCCCTTTCCCCTAGCTCTTGGCCCCTTCCTCTAGCTCATATCCCCTTCCTTTTACTCCTAGACCCTTCCCCTTCCCCTAGCCCCTAGCCCTAGCTGTTAGCCCTTTCCTCTAGCCCCTAGCCCTTTCCTCTAGATCCTAGCCCCATTCTCTAGCTCCTAGCCCTTTCCTCTAGATTCTAGCCCCTTCCTATAGCTCCTAGCCCCTTCCTCTAGCTCCTAGCCCCTTCCTCTAGCTCCTAACCCCTTCCTTTTAGTCCTATCCCCTTCCCCAACTCCTAGCCCCTTCCCCTAGCGCCTAACCCCTTTCTCTACTTCCTAGCCCCTTCCCCTAGCTCCTAACCCCCTTCTCTAGTTCCTTCACTGTTCAATGCTGTCAGTGCAGTACAGATCCTAGCCCCTTCCGCTAGCTCCTTCCTCTAGCTCCTAGCCCCTTCCTCTAGTTCCTAGCCCCTTTCCCTAGGTCCTAGTCCCTTCCTCTATCAGCTCCTAGCCCCTTCCCCTAGCTCCTAGCCCCTTCCCTAGCTCCTAACCCCTTCCCCTATCTCTAACCCCTTCCCCTAACTTCTTCCTCGTTTGATTTTCTCAGATCTGAGGAGGACTCACCCAGCCAGTACTCTCCAGCCACATTACCAAAGCCAGATTTGTAGTGTGCCCAGGGTCTGTAAAAGTTCTCTGTTCCATCCATTCTCATTTGGAACACCTAAGAGGAGAGAGAGGGCAGAGAGAGGGCAGAGAGAGAGGGCAGAGAGAGAGTGAGGGCAGAGAGAGCAGAGAGAGGGCAGAGAGAGATCGAGAGAGAAGAGATAAGGGGAGAAGGACAGCGAGGGAAGAGAGGGGGAGAGGGAAGTAGAGACAGAGGTAAGGGAAGGGAGGGAGACACGGGGAAAGAGAAAGAGGAGGGAGACAGAGGGGGGTGTCATTATCATACGTTGTGCACCACCGACACATCACAAACATTACAGATGATCTATAAAGGTCTCTACTCACAGTCCACCTCCCTCCATCCGTGTTCATGTCACAGTAGACGTGCAAGGGGGTGATGGGACCCCCAGGGTAGATGGTGTACACCCCACTGGGGTTGGTGTTGTCATGTTGATAGATGTCATCACAGTCCTGAGGGAGGTAGAACTGAGAGAGGACGGCTACAGGAGCCAGCAGAGACAGGAGCAAAAAGACCTGGGAGACAGGGACAGGGAAATCATTCACACAACATTCACACAACATTCAAACAACATTTAAAAAAAACATTAAAACAACATTTACTTTACTGTTCAATGCTGTCAGTGCAGTACACGCAGCAAAACAACCCAGAGTAGAGATACATACACACATAACCTCACATAACATTCAGACAACTTTAGATCCACACATAACCTCACATAACATTCAGACAACTTTAGAACCACACGTAACCTCACATAACATTCAGTTAACTTTAGAACCACACGTAACCTCACATAACATTCAGACAACTTTAGATCCACACAACATTCAGATCAGATAACATTCAGACAACTTTAGACCCAACATTCAGATAACTTTAACGTAACCTCACATAACATTCAGACAACTTTAGATCCACACATAACCTCACATAACATTCAGATAACTTTAGAACCACACATAACCTCACATAACATTCAGATAACTTTAGATCCACACATAACATCAGATAACTTTAGATAACTTTAGATCCACATAACATCAGATAACATTCAGACACTTTAGATCTCACATAACATTCAGATAACTTTAGATAACCTCACATAACATTAGATCCACACGTAACCTCACATAACATTCAGACAACTTTAGATCCACACGTAACCTCACATAACATTCAGACAACTTTAGATCCACACGTAACCTCACATAACATTCAGACAACTTTAGACCCACACGTAACCTCACATAACATTCAGATAACTTTAGAACCACACATAACCTCACATAACATTCAGACAACTTTAGATCCACACATAACCTCATAACATTCAGACAACTTTTAAAACGGTAGAATAAAATGTTTTGAATTATCCACTTACTTTGCATGGATATGGCACATATCATATCAGTGTTAATAGATCATTCATACCTTCATCCTGAAGAGTGGGTAGTGGTGGACTGTGCTGTGTGTCTGTCTGTCTTATAGCCCCTAACCAAGGCTGCACTACCTGGTCTAAACTAGACGTGATGGGAACCACACACCTGTCTGTCTGGCTTATAGCCTCTAACCAAGGCTGCACTACCTGGTCTAAACTAGACATGGTGGGAACCACACACCAGTCTGGTTGTCTTTATGTGTCTGTGTGTGCATGTGTGCATGTGTGTGTGTGTGTGTAGCTGGGGAGGGGGAAGAAGGGGAGGGGATGAGAGGGATAGGGGTAGGGGAGAAGGGGAGAAGGGGAGAAGGGAGGGAGAAGCAGGGGGAGAGGGAAAGGGGAGGGCAGGTATAGAACAGGGGGTTATGGGAGTACCTCTTTCTATCTCTCCATGCCAACCTTGGTATATCACATAGTCCAGCCGTGCTAACACCTCCATTCCCCCAGCCCTCCCCAGAGACTGCCCCCGGCATGCAGAGAACTGCCCCAGTGTTGATGCCTCATTCTGGGGGAGAGTGTAAATCTAGCTCCAGGCTTCTCTCTGGGCCTGCTGATGGATGGAAGAAGGCCTCTCGCCGCTCCCCAGCAGGATTCGTTGATGGGCCGTGTGTGAATGTGTGTGTGTGTGTGTCATCATAATGTAATGACCCCAAGGTCAGAAGGGACAGAAGATCCATATCCTGTTTCCTCCCTTCATTTCCTCTCCTCCCCTCTTTAATGCAGGTTCATGGACCTGGAATGAGGGATGGAAGCCAGCGTTGATTACACACACACACACACACACACACACACACACACACACACACACACACACACACACACACACACACACACACACACACACACGCGCACACGCACGCGCACACGCACACACACACACACACACACACACACACACACACACACACACACACACACACACACACACACACACACACACACACACACACACACGCACACACACACACACACACACACCCTTCACTGTGCAATGCTGGTAAACCCCACCTGGGGGCAGTACTCTCTATCTGTATCTCTGACAGTCTCTCTGTCTGACTATCTATATGTATGTATGTATGTATGTATGTTTGCCTGCCTACCTACCTACCTACCTACCTACCTACCTACCTACCTACCTACCTACCTACCTACCTACCTACCTACCTACCTACCTACCTACCTACCTACCTACCTACCTACCTACCTACCTGTCTGTCTGTCTGTCTGTCTGTCTGTCTGTCTGTCTGTCTGTCTGTCTGTCTGTCTGTCTGTCTGTCT
>NW_025752482.1:0-10000 GCF_021184085.1 Oncorhynchus gorbuscha | reverse complement strand
CCCTCCTCCCCCTCTCCCCCTCCTAGCTACCTGTGGTTCCATTCTCCCCCTCCTCCCCTCCCTCTCCCCTCCTAGCTACCTGAGGTTCCATTCCTCCCTCCTCCCCTCTCCCCCCTCCTAGCTACCTGTGGTTCCATTCCCTCACTCTCCTCCTCCCTCTCTCCCCCTCCTAGCTACCTGTGGTTCCATTCCTCCTCCTCCTCCCCTCCCTCTCCTCCTAGCTACCCTGCGGTTCCATTCCTCCCCCCTCTCCCCCCTCCCAGCTACCTGCGATTCCATTCTCCCTCCTCCTCCCTCTCCCCTCCTAGCTACCTGAGGTTCCACCTCCCCCTCCCTCCCCCTCCCTCTCCCCTCCTAGCTACCTGCGATTCCATTCCTCCCCCTCCCTCCTCCCTCTCCCCTCCTAGCTACCTGAGGTTCCATTCCTCCCCCTCCTCCCCTCCCTCTCCCTCCTAGCTACCCAGATTCCATTCCTCCCCCTCCTCCTCCCTCTCCCTCCTAGCTACCTGAGGTTCCATTCCTCCCTCCTCCTCCCTCTCCCCCTCCTAGCTACCTGAGGTTCCATTCCTCCCCCTCCTAGCTACCTCCGATTCCATTCCTCCCCCTCCTCCTCCTCTCCTCCTAGCTACCTGAGGTTCCATTCCTCCCTCCCCTCTCCTCCTCCCTCTCCCCCCCTCCCCTAGCTACCCGCGATTCCATTCCTCCCCCTCCTCCTCCCTCTCCCTCCTAGCTACCTGCGACCCATTCCTCCCCTCCCTCCCCCTCTCCCCCTCCTCCTAGCTACCTGCCATTCCATTCCCTCCCTCCTCCCTCTCTCCAGTCCTAGCTGAAGTGCGATTCCATTCCTCCCTTCCCCCCTCTCCCCTCCTAGCTACCTGCGATTCCATTCCTCCCCCTCCTCCCCTCCTAGCTACCTGCGATTCCATTCCTCCCTCCTCCCTCCCCCTCCCCTCCTAGCTACCTGTGATTCCATTCCTCCCCTCCTCCCCCTCTCTCCCCTCCTAGCTACCTGCGATTCCATTCCTCCCCTCTCCCTCCCCTCCTCCTAGCTACCTGCGATTCCATTCCTCCTCCTCCTCCCTCCCCTCCTAGCTACCTGAGGTTCCATTCCTCCCCCTCCTCCCCCCTCCTCCCTCTCCCCCCTCCTAGCTACCCGCGATTCCATTACTCCCCCTCCTCCCCCTCCTAGCTACCTGAGGTTCCATTCTCCTCCGCCCCTCCCTCCCTCCCTCTCCCCTCCTAGCTACCTGCGATTCCATTCCTCCCCTCCTCCCCCCTCTCCTCCTAGCTACCTGAGGTTCCATTCCTCCCCCTCCTCCCCCTCCTCTCCCCTCCTAGCTACCTGAGGATCCATTCCCTCCTCCCCTCCCCCTCCCTCTCCCCTCCTAGCTACCTGAGGTTCCATTCTTCCCCTCCTCCCCCTCCCTCTCCTCCCTAGCTACCTGAAGTCTCCATTCTCCCCCTCCTCCCCCCCTCCCCCTTCTAGCTACCTGCGATTCCATTCCTCCCCCTCCCCCCTCCTAGCTACCTGAGGTTCCATTCCCTCCTCCTCCCTCCCTCTCCCCCTCCTAGCTACCTGAGGTTCCATTCCTCCCCTCCTCCCCCTCCTCTCCCCCCTAGCTACCTGAGGTTCCATTCCTCCCCCTCCTCCCCCTCTCCCCGTCCCAGCTACCTGCGATTCCATTCCTCCCCCCCTCCTCCCCTCCTAGCTACCTGCATTCCATTCCTCCCCCTCCTCCCCCCTCTCCCTCCCCAGCTACCTGAGGTTCCATTCCTCCCCCCTCCTCCCTCCCTAGCTACCTGAGGTTCCATTCCCCCCTCCCTCTCCTCCTACCTACCTGTGGTTCCATTCCTCCCCCCTCTCCCCCTCCTACCTACCTGTGGTTCCATTCCTCCCCTCTCCCCTCCTACCTACCTGTGGTTCCATTCCTCCCCTCATCCCCCTCTCCCCTCCTAGCTACCTGAGGTTCCATTCCTTCCCCCTCCTCTCCCCCCTCCTAGCTAGCTGTGGTTCCATTCCCTCCCCGTCCTCCCCTCCCCCATCCTAGCTACCTGTGGTTCCATTCCTCCCCTCCTCCCCCTCTCCCCGCTCCCAGATACCTGTGGTTCCATTCCTCCCCTCCTCTCCTCCTAGCTACCTGTGGTTCCATTCCTCCCCCTCCTCCTCCCTCTCCCCCTCCTAGCTACATGTGGTTCCATTCCTCCCTCTCCTCCTCCCTCCCTCTCCCCCTCCTAGCTAGCTGTGGTTCCATTCCTCCCCGTCCTCCCCTCCCTAGCTACCTGTGGTTCCATTCCTCCCTCCTCCCTCTCCCCCTCCTAGCTACCTGTGGTTCCATTCCTCCCCCTCCTCCCTCTCCCCTCCCAACTCACATGTGGTTCCATTCCTCCCTCTCCTCCTCCTCCTCTCCCCCTAGCTACCTGAGGTTCCATTCCTCCCCCCTCCTCCCCCTCCCTCTCCCCTCCTAGCTACCTGAGGTTCCATTCCTCCCCTCCCTCCCCTCCCTCTCCTCCTAGCTACCTGAGGTTCCATTCCTCCCCCCTCCTCCCCCCCCTCTCCCCTTCTAGCTACCTGCGATTCCATTCCTCCCCCTCTCCTCCTAGCTACCTGAGGTTCCATTCCTCCCCTCCTCCCCCTCCCTCTCCCCCTCCTAGCTACCTGAGGTTCCATTCCTCCCTCCTCCTCCCCTCCCTCTCCCCTCCTAGCTACCTGAGGTTCCATTCCTCCCTCCTCCCTCCCTCTCCCTCCTGGCTACCTGAGGTTCCATTCCTCCCCCCTCCTCCCCCTCTCCCGTCCCAGCTACCTGCGTCCATTCCTCCCCCTCCCTCCCCCCTCCTAGCTACCTGATTCCATTCTCCCCCTCCTCCCCCTCTCTCCCCTCCTCCCTTAGCCACCTGAGGTTCCATTTCCCCTCCTCCCTCCTGGCTGCCTGAGGTTCCATTCCTCCCCCTCCTCCCCCTGCCTGCCTACCTGTGGTTCCATTCCTCCCCCTCTCCCTCCTGCCTACCTGTGGTTCCATTCCTCCCCTCCCTCCTCCTACCTACCTGTGGTTCCATTCCTCCCCTCATCCCCCTCTCTCCCCTCCTAGCTACCTGAGGTTCCATTCCTTCCCCCTCCTCTCCCCCTCCTAGCTAGCTGTGGTTCCATTCCTCCCGTCCTCCTCCCTCCCCCATCCTAGCTACCTGTGGTTCCATTCCTCCCCTCCTCCCCCTCTCCCCGTCCTAGATACCTGTGGTTCCATTCCTCCCCTCCTCTCCCCCTCCTAGCTACCTGTGGTTCCATTCCTCCCCTCCTCCTCCCTCTCCCCTCCTAGCTACATGTGGTTCCATTCCTCCTCTCCTCCTCCTCCTCTCCCTCCTAGCTAGCTGTGGTTCCATTCCTCCCCGTCCTCTCCCCTCCTAGCTACCTGTGGTTCCATTCCTCCCCCTCCTCCCCTCTCCCCTCCTAGCTACCTGTGGTTCCATTCCTCCCCTCCTCCTCCCTCTCCCCCTCCTAACTACATGTGGTTCCATTCCTCCCTCTCCTCCTCCTCCTCTCCTCCTAGCTAGCTGTGGTTCCATTCTCCCTCGCCCCTCCCTCTCCTCCTAGCTACCCGTGGTTCCATTCCTCCCCTCCTCCCTCTCCTCCTAGCTACCTGTGGTTCCACCTCCCCTCCTCCTCCCTCTCCCCCTCCCAGTCACCTGAGGTTCCATTCCTCCCCCTCTCCCTCCCCCTCTCCTCCTAGCTACCTGTGGTTCCATTCCTCCTCCTCCTCCCTCTCCTCCTAGCTACCTGCGGTTCCATTCCTCCCCCCTCTCTCCTCCTAGCTACTCACATTCCATTCCTCCCCTCCTCCTCCCTCTCCCTCCCTAGCTACCTGAGGTTCATTCCCTCCCCCTCCCCCTCCCTCTCCCCCTCCCTAGCTACCTGCCATTCCATTCCTCCCCTCCTCCTCCTCTCCTCCTAGCTACCTGAGGTTCCATTCCTCCCCCTCCCTCCCCCTCCCTCTCCCCCTCCTAGCTACCTGTGATTCCATTCCTCCCCCTCCTCCTCCTCTCCTCCTGGCTACTGCATTCCATTCCCTCCCCTCCTCCTCCCTCTCCCCTCCTAGCTACCTGCGATTCCATTCCTCCTCCTGGCTGGCCTGCGATTCCATTCCTCCCCTCCTCCTCCCTCCCCTCCTAGCTACCTGAGGTTCCATTCCTCCCCTCCTCCTCCCTCTCCCCTCCTAGCTACTCAAGCGTTCATTCCTCCCCTCCTCCTCCCTCCCCTCCTAGCTACCTGCGATTCCATTCCTCCCCCTCCTCCCCCCTCTCCCCTCCTAGCTACCTGGGTTCCATTCCTCCCCCTCCTCCCCCTCTCCTCCTGGCTACCTCATTCCATTCCTCCCCTTCCCCTCCCCCCTCCTGGCTACCTGCGATTCCATTCCTCCCCTCCTCCCCCTCCTGGCTACCTGGTTCCATTCCCCTCCCCCTCCTCCCTCCCCTCCCAGCTACCCGTGATCTCCATTCCTCCCCTCCTCCCCCTCTCCCCCTCCTAGCTACTCAAGCTATTCCATTCCTCCCCCTCCTCCCTCTCCCTCCTAGCTACCTGCGATTCCATTCCTCCCCCTCCTCCTCCCTCCCCCTCCTAGCTACCTGAGGTTCCATTCTCCCCCTCCCCTCCTCCTCTCCCCTCCCCCTCCTAGCTACCTGCCATTCCATTACTCCCCTCCTCCCCTCCTAGCTACCTGGAGGTTCCATTCCTCCCCCCTCCGCCCTCCTCCTCCTCCTCCTCTCCCTCCTAGCTGCTAGACTTTCCTCCCTCCTCCTCTCCCTCCTAGCTACCCGAGGTTCCATTCCTCCCCTCCTCCCCTCCCTCTCCCCTCCTAGCTACCTGAGGTTCCATTCCTCCCCCTCCTCCCCTCCCTCTCCCCTCCCTAGCTACCTGAGGTTCCATTCCTCCCCCTCCTCCCCTCCCTCTCTACCTCCTAGCTACCTGAGGTTCCATTCTCCTCCCTCCCCCCCTCTCTCCCCCCAGCTGGCTCATGGTTCCATTCCTCCCCCTCTCCCCTCCCAGGCTCCTGAGGTTCCATTCCTCCCCTCCTCCCCCTCCTCTCCCCCTCCTAGCTACTCTGAGGTTCCATTCCTCCCCCCTCCTCCCCTCCCCCTCCCCTCCTAGCTACCTGAGGTTCCATTCCTCCCCTCCTCCCCCTCTCCCCGCCCTGCTACCTCTTGTTCCATTCTCCTCCTCCCTCCTGTGCCTGCATTCATTCCTCCCTCCCCCCCTCTCCCCTCCTAGCTACCTGAGGTTCCCATTCCTCCCCCCCTCCCCTCCTAGCCCTGGATTCCATTCCTCCCCCTCCTCCCCTCCTAGCTACCTGGAGTTCCATTCCTCCCTCCTCCCCCTCCTCCTCCCCTCCTCCTCCCTAGCTACCTGAGAAGTTTCATTCCTCCCCTCTCCCCCTCCCTAGCTACCTGAGGTTCCATTCCTCCCCCACCTCCCCTCCCTAGCTACCTGAGGTTCCATTCCTCCCCTCCCCCCTCCTCCTCCTCTCCCCTCCTAGCTACCTGCGACCATTCCTCCCCCTCCCTCCTCCTCCCTCCCCTCCTAGCTACCTGCAGTTTCCATTCCTCCCTCCTCCCTCCTCCCTCCCCCTCCTAGCTACCCGAGGTTCCATTCCTCCCCCCCCTCCCCTCCTAGCTACCTGAGGTTCCATTCCTCCCCCCCCCCTCCTAGCTACCTGCGGTTCCATTCCTCCCCCCTCCTCCCCCTCCTTGCTACCTGAGGTTTCCCATTCCCTCCCCCTCTCCTCCTAGGCTACCTGGGCGGTTCCATTCCTCCCCCTCCTCCCCCTCTCCCCTCCTAGCTACCTGCATAATTCCATTCCTCCCCCTCCCTCCCCTTACCTGTAGAGAGGTGATGGATGCAGAGGTCTTCCAGTACTTAGAGGAACACAGGTCTGAAGACACCATACTCTGATGGTCTTATCACAGCTACCTGCAGCTAGCATGGTGTTCTCTAGCTCACCTGGTGAGCACACACACACACACACACACACACACACACACACACACACACACACACACACACACACACACACACACACACACACACACACACACACACACACACACACACACACACACACACTTATGTTAGCAAGATGAAGTGTGTGTAGAAGTATTTCTGTTTTACTAACTATACTTGTGTTCAGTAATCCTCACAAGGATTGTAAAACAAGGAAAGTCCAGGATCCAGTTGCAGAGGGGAGTGTTTAGTCCCAGGTCCAGCCACAGAGGGAGGTGTTTTAGTCCCAGGGTCCAGAGGAAGTGTTTAGTCCCAGATCCAGTTGCAGAGGGAAGTGCTTAGTCCCAGATCCAGAGGGGAGGTGCTTAGTCCCAGGTCCAGAGGGAGGTGTGTCAGTCCCACGCATCCAGAGGGAGGTGTTTAGTCCCAGAGGGAGGTGTTTAGTCCCAGAGGAAGTGCTTAGTCCCAGGTCTGGAGGGGAGGTGTTTAGTCCCAGTGATCCAGCTGCAGAGGGAAGTGTTTAGTCCCAGGATCCAGTTGCAGAGGGAGGTGTTTAGTCCCAGGATCCAGTTGCAGAGGGAGGTGTTTAGTCCCAGGATCCAGAGGAGGTGTTTAGTCCCAGAGGGAGGTGTTTAGTCCCAGGATCCAGAGGGAGGTGTTTAGTCCCAGGGTCCAGTTGCAGAGGGAGGTGTTTAGTCCCAGGATCCAGTTGCAGAGGGAAGTGTTTAGTCCCAGGATCCAGTTGCAGAGGGAGGTGTTTAGTCCCAGGGTCCAGTTGCAGAGGGAGGTGTTTAGTCCCAGGATCCAGTTGCAGAGGGAGGTGTTTAGTCCCAGGATACAGTTGCAGTGGGAGGTGTTTAGTCCCAGGATCCAGAGGGAGGTGTTTAGTCCCAGGATCCAGTTGCAGAGGGAGGTGTTTAGTCCCAGGGTCCAGAGGGAGGTGTTTAGTCTCAGGGTCCAGAGGGAGGTGTTTAGTCCCAGGATCCAGTTACAGAGGGAAGTGTTTAGTCCCAGGGTCCAGAGGGAGGTGTTTAGTCCCAGGATCCAGTTGCAGAGGGAAGTGTTTAGTCCCAGGATCCAGTTGCAGAAGGAGGTGTTTAGTCCCAGGATCCAGTTGCAGTGGGAGGTGTTTAGTCCCAGGATCCAGAGGGAGGTGTTTAGTCCCAGAGGGAGGTGTTTAGTCCCAGGATCCAGTTGCAGAGGGAGGTGTTTAGTCCCAGGATCCAGTTGCAGAGGAAGGTGTTTAGTCCCAGGATCCAGTTGCAGAGGGAGGTGTTTAGTCCCAGGATCCAGTTACAGAGGGAGGTGTTTAGTCCCAGGGTCCAGTTGCAGAGGGAGGTGTTTAGTCCCAGGATCCAGTTACAGAGGGAGGTGTTTAGTCCCAGGATCCAGTTACAGAGGGAGGTGTTTAGTCCCAGAGGGAGGTGTTTAGTCCCAGGGTCCAGTTGCAGAGGGAGGTGTTTAGTCCCAGGATCCAGTTACAGAGGGAGGTGTTTAGTCCCAGGATCCAGTTACAGAGGGAGGTGTTTAGTCCCAGGGTCCAGAGGGAGGTGTTTAGTCCCAGGATCCAGTTGCAGAGGGAGGTGTTTAGTCCCAGGATCCAGTTACAGAGGGAGGTGTTTAGTCCCAGGGTCCAGAGGGAGGTGTTTAGTCCCAGGATCCAGTGGGAGGTGTTTAGTCCCAGGATCCAGTTACAGAGGGTGTTTAGTCCCAGGATCAAGAGGGAGGTGTTTAGTCCCAGGGTCCAGAGGGAGGTGTTTAGTCCCAGGGTCCAGAGGGAGGTGTTTAGTCCCAGGATCCAGTTGCAGAGGGAGGTGTTTAGTTCCAGGATCCAGTTACAGAGGGAGGTGTTTAGTCCCAGGATCCAGTTGCATAGGGAGGTGTTTAGTCCCAGGGTCCAGAGGGAGGTGTTTAGTCCCAGGATCCAGAGGGAGGTGTTTAGTCCCAGGGTCCAGAGGGAGGTGTTTAGTCCCAGGATCCAGAGGGAGGTGTTTAGTCCCAGAGGGAGGTGTTTAGTCCCAGAGGGAGGTGTTTAGGTCCCAGAGGAGGTGTTTAGTCTCAGGGTCCCAGAGGGAGGTGTTTAGTCCCAGGGTCCAGTTGCAGAGGAGTGTGTTTAGGGTCCCAGGATCCAGAGGAGGTGTTTAGTCCCAGGGGTCCAGTTGCAGAGGGAGGTGTTTAGTCCCAGGGATCCAGAGGGAGGTGTTTAGGTCCCAGGATCCAGTTACAGGAGGGAGGTGCTTAGTCCCAGGGTCCAGAGGAGGTGTTTAGGGTCCTGTGATCCAGAGGGAGGTATGGGTCCCAGGATCCAGTTGCAGAGGGAAGTGTTTAGTCCCAGGGTCCTTAGCTTAGTCATGAGCTTTGAGGGCACTATGGTGTTGAACGCTGAGCTGTAGTCAATGAACAGCATTCTCACATAGGTGTTCCTTTTGTCTAGGTGGGAAAGGGCAGTGTGGTGCCAGTATAGTTACTTTAGATCTGTGGATCTGTTTTGTCGGTATGCAAATTGGAGGGGGTCTAGGGTTTCTGGAATAAATGGTGTTGATGTGAGCCATGACCAGCCTTTCAAAGCACTTCATGGCTACAGACGTGAGTGCTACGTGTCGGTAGTCATTTCGGCAGGTTACCTTAGTGTTCTTGGGCACAGGGACTATGCTGGTCTGCTTAAAACATGTTGGTATTACAGACTTAGACAGGGAGAGGTTGAAAATGGCAGTGAAGATACTTGCCAGTTGGGTCAGTGAATGCTCTGAGTACATTTCCTGGTAATCCGTCCCGCCCTGCGGCCTTGTGAATGTTGACCTGTTTATAGGTCTTATCTCATATGGGGCAACAGAGAGCTGTGTGTGACATTGCAAGCCCCAAAATTGCGAAATACAGAATTTACTTGTGAGATACAGCTTTTGATTGCTGATAGATATACCTAGTGCATGGTTCTGTCTGTCTGGTGGCTGACCTGCCTATACTGATAGATAGACCTAGTGCATGGTTCTGTCTGTCTGGTGGCTGACCTGCCTATACTGATAGATAGACCTAGTGCATGGTTCTGTCTGTCTGGTGGCTGACCTGCCTATACTGATAGATAGACCTAGTGCATGGTTCTGTCTGTCTGGTGGCTGACCTGCCTATACTGATAGATAGACCTAGTGCATGGTTCTGTCTGTCTGTCTGGTGGCTGACCTGCCTATACTGATATAGACCTAGTGCATGGTTCTGTCTGTCTGGTGGCTGACCTGCCTATACTGATAGATAGACCTAGTGCACGGTTCTGTCTGTCTGGTGGCTGACCTGCCTATACTGATAGATATACCTAGTGCACGGTTCTGTCTGTCTGGTGTCTGACCTGCCTATACTGATATAGACCTAGTGCATGGTTCTGTCTGTCTGGTGGCTGACCTGCCTATACTGATAGATAGACCTAGTGCATGGTTCTGTCTGTCTGGTGGCTGACCTGCCTATACTGATAGATAGACCTAGTGCATGGTTCTGTCTGTCTGGTGGCTGACCTGCCTATACTGATAGATAGACCTAGTGCATGGTTCTGTCTGTCTGGTGGCTGACCTGCCTATACTGATAGATAGACCTAGTGCATGGTTCTGTCTGTCTGTCTGGTGGCTGACCTGCCTATACTGATAGATAGACCTAGTGCATGGTTCTGTCTGTCTGGTGGCTGACCTGCCTATACTGATAGATAGACCTAGTGCACGGTTCTGTCTGTCTGGTGGCTGACCTGCCTATACTGATAGATAGACCTAGTGCATGGTTCTGTCTGTCTGGTGGCTGACCTGCCTATACTGATAGATAGACCTAGTGCATGGTTCTGTCTGTCTGGTGGCTGACCTGCCTATACTGATAGATAGACCTAGTGCATGGTTCTGTCTGTCTGTCTGGTGGCTGACCTGCCTATACTGATATAGACCTAGTGCATGGTTCTGTCTGTCTGGTGGCTGACCTGCCTATACTGATAGATAGACCTAGTGCACGGTTCTGTCTGTCTGGTGGCTGACCTGCCTATAC
>NW_025752481.1:0-12556 GCF_021184085.1 Oncorhynchus gorbuscha | reverse complement strand
ACTTCCTAGTTTATTATTGTGGACCTCCATACTTCCTGTAATCATGTCAACAACCTCAACAACCAGGTCTGGGGAGCATTACGACCTCCATACTTCCTCTAATCATGTCAACAACCAGGTCTGGGGAGCATTACGACCTCCATACTTCCTCTAATCATGTCAACAACCAGGTCTGGGGAGCATTACGACCTCCATACTTCCTCTAATCATGTCAACAACCAGGTCTGGGGAGCATTACGACCTCCATACTTCCTCTAATCATGTCAACAACCAGGTCTGGGGAGCATTACGACCTCCATACTTCCTCTAATCATGTCAACAACCAGGTCTGGGGAGCATTACGACCTCCATACTTCCTGTAATCATGTCAACAACCAGGTCTGGGGAGCATTACGACCTCCATACTTCCTCTAATCATGTCAACAACCAGGTCTGGGGAGCATTACGACCTCCATACTTCCTCTAATCATGTCAACAACCAGGTCTGGGGACCATACTTCCTGGTCAACAACCAGGTCTGGGGAGCATTACGACCTCCATACTTCCTGTAATCATGTCAACAACCAGGTCTGGGGAGCATTACGACCTCCATACTTCCTCTAATCATGTCAACAACCAGGTCTGGGGAGCATACTTCCTCTAATCATGTCAACAACCAGGTCTGGGGAGCATTACGACCTCCATACTTCCTCTAATCATGTCAACAACCAGGTCTGGGGAGCATTACGACCTCCATACTTCCTCTAATCATGTCAACAACCAGGTCTGGGGAGCATTACGACCTCCATACTTCCTCTAATCATGTCAACAACCAGGTCTTACGGGGTCAGCATTACGACCTCCATACTTCCTCTAATCATGTCAACAACCAGGTCTGGGGAGCATTAATCATGACCAACCATACTTCCTCTAATCATGTCAACAACCAGGTCTGGGGAGCATTACGACCTCCATACTTCCTCTAATCATGTCAACAACCAGGTCTGGGGAGCATTCCATACTTCCTGTAATCATGTCAACAACCAGGTCTGGGGAGCATTACCTCCATACTTCCTGTAATCATGTCAACAACCAGGTCTGGGGAGCATTACGACCTCCATACTTCCTCTAATCATGTCAACAACCAGGTCTGGGGAGCATTACGACCTCCATACTTCCTCTAATCATGTCAACAACCAGGTCTGGGGAGCACTACGACCTCCATACTTCCTCTAATCATGTCAACAACCAGGTCTGGGGAGCATTACGACCTCCATACTTCCTCTAATCATGTCAACAACCAGGTCTGGGGAGCATTACGACCTCCATACTTCCTCTAATCATGTCAACAACCAGGTCTGGGGAGCATTACGACCTCCATACTTCCTCTAATCATGTCAACAACCAGGTCTGGGGAGCATTACGACCTCCATACTTCCTCTAATCATGTCAACAACCAGGTCTGGGGAGCATTACGACCTCCATACTTCCTCTAATCATGTCAACAACCCAGGTCTGGGGAGCATTACGACCTCCATACTTCCTCTAATCATGTCAACAACCAGGTCTGGGGAGCATTACGACCTCCATACTTCCTCTAATCATGTCAACAACCAGGTCTGGGGAGCATTACGACCTCCATACTTCCTCTAATCATGTCAACAACCAGGTCTGGGGAGCACTACGACCTCCATACTTCCTCTAATCATGTCAACAACCAGGTCTGGGGAGCATTACGACCTCCATACTTCCTCTAATCATGTCAACAACCAGGTCTGGGGAGCATTACGACCTCCATACTTCCTCTAATCATGTCAACAACCTCAACAACCAGGTCTGGGGAGCATTACGACCTCCATACTTCCTCTAATCATGTCAACAACCAGGTCTGGGGAGCATTACGACCTCCATACTTCCTCTAATCATGTCAACAACCAGGTCTGGGGAGCATTACGACCTCCATACTTCCTCTAATCATGTCAACAACCAGGTCTGGGGAGCATTACGACCTCCATACTTCCTCTAATCATGTCAACAACCAGGTCTGGGGAGCATTACGACCTCCATACTTCCTCTAATCATGTCAACAACCAGGTCTGGGGAGCATTCCTCCATACTTCCTAATCATGTCAACAACCAGGTCTGGGGAGCATTACGACCTCCATACTTCCTCTAATCATGTCAACAACCAGGTCTGGGGAGCATTACGACCTCCATACTTCCTCTAATCATGTCAACAACCAGGTCTGGGGAGCATTACGACCTCCATACTTCCTCTAATCATGTCAACAACCAGGTCTGGGGAGCATTACGACCTCCATACTTCCTCTAATCATGTCAACAACCAGGTCTGGGGAGCATTACGACCTCCACATGTCAACAACCAGGTCTGGGGAGCATTACGACCTCCATACTTCCTCTAATCATGTCAACAACCAGGTCTGGGGAGCATTACATGACCTCCATACTTCCTCTAATCATGTCAACAACCAGGTCTGGGGAGCATTACGACCTCCATACTTCCTCTAATCATGTCAACAACCAGGTCTGGGGAGCATTACGACCTCCATACTTCCTCTAATCATGTCAACAACCAGGTCTGGGGAGCATTACGACCTCCATACTTCCTCTAATCATGTCAACAACCAGGTCTGGGGAGCATTCGACCTCCATACTTCCTCTAATCATGTCAACAACCAGGTCTGGGGAGCATTACGACCTCCATACTTCCTCTAATCATGTCAACAACCAGGTCTGGGGAGCATTACGACCTCCATACTTCCTCTAATCATGTCAACAACCAGGTCTGGGGAGCATTACGACCTCCATACTTCCTCTAATCATGTCAACAACCAGGTCTGGGGAGCATTACGACCTCCATACTTCCTCTAATCATGTCAACAACCAGGTCTGGGGAGCATTACGACCTCCATACTTCCTCTAATCATGTCAACAACCAGGTCTGGGGAGCATTACGCATACTTCCTCTAATCATGTCAACAACCAGGTCTGGGGAGCATTACGACCTCCATTTCCTCTAATCATGTCAACAACCAGGTCTGGGGAGCATTACGACCTCCATACTTCCTCTAATCATGTCAACAACCAGGTCTGGGGAGCATTACGACCTCCATACTTCCTCTAATCATGTCAACAACCAGGTCTGGGGAGCATTACGACCTCCATACTTCCTCTAATCATGTCAACAACCTCAACAACCAGGTCTGGGGAGCATTACGACCTCCATACTTCCTCTAATCATGTCAACAACCAGGTCTGGGGAGCATTACGACCTCCATACTTCCTCTAATCATGTCAACAACCTCAACAACCAGGTCTGGGGAGCATTACGACCTCCATACTTCCTCTAATCATGTCAACAACCAGGTCTGGGGAGCATTACGACCTCCATACTTCCTCTAATCATGTCAACAACCAGGTCTGGGGAGCATTACGACCTCCATACTTCCTCTAATCATGTCAACAACCAGGTCTGGGGAGCATTACGACCTCCATACTTCCTCTAATCATGTCAACAACCAGGTCTGGGGAGCATTACGACCTCCATACTTCCTCTAATCATGTCAACAACCAGGTCTGGGGAGCATTACGACCTCCATACTTCCTCTAATCATGTCAACAACCAGGTCTGGGGAGCATTACGACCTCCATACTTCCTCTAATCATGTCAACAACCAGGTCTGGGGAGCATTACGACCTCCATACTTCCTCTAATCATGTCAACAACCAGGTCTGGGGAGCATTACGACCTCCATACTTCCTCTAATCATGTCAACAACCAGGTCTGGGGAGCATTACGACCTCCATACTTCCTGTAATCATGTCAACAACCAGGTCTGGGGAGCATTACGACCTCCATACTTCCTGTAATCATGTCAACAACCAGGTCTGGGGAGCATTACGACCTCCATACTTCCTGTAATCATGTCAACAACCAGGTCTGGGGAGCACCTCCATACTTCCTGTAATCATGTCACAACCAGGTCCATACTCCATCCTCTAATCATGTCAACAACCAGGTCTGGGGAGCATTACGACCTCCATACTTCCTCTAATCATGTCAACAACCAGGTCTGGGGAGCATTACGACCTCCATACTTCCTCTAATCATGTCAACAACCTCAACAACCAGGTCTGGGGAGCATTACGACCTCCATACTTCCTCTAATCATGTCAACAACCAGGTCTGGGGAGCATTACGACCTCCATACTTCCTCTAATCATGTCAACAACCAGGTCTGGGGAGCATTACGACCTCCATACTTCCTCTAATCATGTCAACAACCAGGTCTGGGGAGCATTACGACCTCCATACTTCCTCTAATCATGTCAACAACCAGGTCTGGGGAGCATTACGACCTCCATACTTCCTGTAATCATGTCAACAACCAGGTCTGGGGAGCATTACGACCTCCATACTTCCTCTAATCATGTCAACAACCAGGTCTGGGGAGCATTACGACCTCCATACTTCCTCTAATCATGTCAACAACCAGGTCTGGGGAGCATTACGACCTCCATACTTCCTCTAATCATGTCAACAACCAGGTCTGGGGAGCATCTACGACCTCCATACTTCCTCTAATCATGTCAACAACCAGGTCTGGGGAGCATTACGACCTCCATACTTCCTCTAATCATGTCAACAACCAGGTCTGGGGAGCATTACGACCTCCATACTTCCTCTAATCATGTCAACAACCAGGTCTGGGGAGCATTACGACCTCCATACTTCCTCTAATCATGTCAACAACCAGGTCTGGGGAGCATTACGACCTCCATACTTCCTCTAATCATGTCAACAACCAGGTCTGGGGAGCATTACGACCTCCATACTTCCTCTAATCATGTCAACAACCAGGTCTGGGGAGCATTACGACCTCCATACTTCCTCTAATCATGTCAACAACCAGGTCTGGGGAGCACTACGTCAACAACCAGGTCTGGGGAGCATTACGACCTCCATACTTCCTCTAATCATGTCAACAACCAGGTCTGGGGAGCATTACGACCTCCATACTTCCTCTAATCATGTCAACAACCAGGTCTGGGGAGCATTACGACCTCCATACTTCCTCTAATCATGTCAACAACCAGGTCTGGGGAGCATTACGACCTCCATACTTCCTGTAATCATGTCAACAACCAGGTCTGGGGAGCATTACGACCTCCATACTTCCTCTAATCATGTCAACAACAACAGGTCTGGGGAGCATTACGACCTCCATACTTCCTCTAATCATGTCAACAACCAGGTCTGGGGAGCATTACGACCTCCATACTTCCTCTAATCATGTCAACAACCAGGTCTGGGGAGCATTACGACCTCCATACTTCCTCTAATCATGTCAACAACCAGGTCTGGGGAGCATTACGACCTCCATACTTCCTCTAATCATGTCAACAACCAGGTCTGGGGAGCATTACGACCTCCATACTTCCTCTAATCATGTCAACAACCAGGTCTGGGGAGCATTACGACCTCCATACTTCCTCTAATCATGTCAACAACCAGGTCTGGGGAGCATTACAACCAGGTCTGGGGACCTCCATACTTCCTCTAATCATGTCAACAACCAGGTCTGGGGAGCATTACGACCTCCATACTTCCTCTAATCATGTCAACAACCAGGTCTGGGGAGCATTACGACCTCCATACTTCCTCTAATCATGTCAACAACCAGGTCTGGGGAGCATTACGACCTCCATACTTCCTCTAATCATGTCAACAACCAGGTCTGGGGAGCATTACGACCTCCATACTTCCTCTAATCATGTCAACAACCAGGTCTGGGGAGCATTACGACCTCCATACTTCCTCTAATCATGTCAACAACCAGGTCTGGGGAGCATTACGACCTCCATACTTCCTCTAATCATGTCAACAACCAGGTCTGGGGAGCATTACGACCTCCATACTTCCTCTAATCATGTCAACAACCAGGTCTGGGGAGCATTACGACCTCCATACTTCCTCTAATCATGTCAACAACCAGGTCTGGGGAGCATTACGACCTCCATACTTCCTCTAATCATGTCAACAACCAGGTCTGGGGAGCATTACGACCTCCATACTTCCTCTAATCATGTCAACAACCAGGTCTGGGGAGCATTACGACCTCCATACTTCCTCTAATCATGTCAACAACCAGGTCTGGGGAGCATTACGACCTCCATACTTCCTCTAATCATGTCAACAACCAGGTCTGGGGAGCATTAATCATGACCTCCATACTTCCTTCTAATCATGTCAACAACCAGGTCTGGGGAGCATTACGACCTCCATACTTCCTCTAATCATGTCAACAACCAGGTCTGGGGAGCATTACGACCTCCATACTTCCTCTAATCATGTCAACAACCAGGTCTGGGGAGCATTACGACCTCCATACTTCCTCTAATCATGTCAACAACCAGGTCTGGGGAGCATTACGACCTCCATACTTCCTCTAATCATGTCAACAACCAGGTCTGGGGAGCATTACGACCTCCATACTTCCTCTAATCATGTCAACAACCAGGTCTGGGGAGCATTACGACCTCCATACTTCCTCTAATCATGTCAACAACCAGGTCTGGGGAGCATTACGACCTCCATACTTCCTCTAATCATGTCAACAACCAGGTCTGGGGAGCACTTACGACCTCCATACTTCCTCTAATCATGTCAACAACCAGGTCTGGGGAGCATTACGACCTCCATACTTCCTCTGGGGAGCATTAATCATGTCAATGTCAACCAGGTCTGGGGAGCATTACGACCTCCATACTTCCTCTAATCATGTCAACAACCAGGTCTGGGGAGCATTACGACCTCCATACTTCCTCTAATCATGTCAACAACCAGGTCTGGGGAGCACTACGACCTCCATACTTCCTCTAATCATGTCAACAACCAGGTCTGGGGAGCATTACGACCTCCATACTTCCTCTAATCATGTCAACAACCAGGTCTGGGGAGCATTACGACCTCCATACTTCCTCTAATCATGTCAACAACCAGGTCTGGGGAGCATTACGACCTCCATACTTCCTCTAATCATGTCAACAACCAGGTCTGGGGAGCATTACGGTCCTCCATACTTCCTCTAATCATGTCAACAACCAGGTCTGGGGAGCATTACGACCTCCATACTTCCTCTAATCATGTCAACAACCAGGTCTGGGGAGCATTACGACCTCCATACTTCCTCTAATCATGTCAACAACCAGGTCTGGGGAGCATTACGACCTCCATACTTCCTCTAATCATGTCAACAACCAGGTCTGGGGAGCATTACGACCTCCATACTTCCTCTAATCATGTCAACAACCTCAACAACCAGGTCTGGGGAGCATTACGACCTCCATACTTCCTCTAATCATGTCAACAACCAGGTCTGGGGAGCATTACGACCTCCATACTTCCTCTAATCATGTCAACAACCAGGTCTGGGGAGCATTACGACCTCCATACTTCCTGTAATCATAATCATGTCAACAACCAGGTCTGGGGAGCATTACGACCTCCATACTTCCTCTAATCATGTCAACAACCAGGTCTGGGGAGCATTACGACCTCCATACTTCCTCTAATCATGTCAACAACCAGGTCTGGGGAGCATTACGACCTCCATACTTCCTCTAATCATGTCAACAACCTCAACAACCAGGTCTGGGGAGCATTACGACCTCCATACTTCCTCTAATCATGTCAACAACCTCAACAACCAGGTCTGGGGAGCATTACGACCTCCATACTTCCTCTAATCATGTCAACAACCAGGTCTGGGGAGCATTACGACCTCCATACTTCCTCTAATCATGTCAACAACCAGGTCTGGGGAGCATTACGACCTCCATACTTCCTCTAATCATGTCAACAACCAGGTCTGGGGAGCATTACGACCTCCATACTTCCTCTAATCATGTCAACAACCAGGTCTGGGGAGCACTACGACCTCCATACTTCCTCTAATCATGTCAACAACCAGGTCTGGGGAGCATTACGACCTCCATACTTCCTCTAATCATGTCAACAACCAGGTCTGGGGAGCACTACGACCTCCATACTTCCTCTAATCATGTCAACAACCAGGTCTGGGGAGCATTACGACCTCCATACTTCCTCTAATCATGTCAACAACCAGGTCTGGGGAGCATTACGACCTCCATACTTCCTCTAATCATGTCAACAACCAGGTCTGGGGAGCATTACGACCTCCATACTTCCTCTAATCATGTCAACAACCTCATTAATGACCTCCATACTTCCTAATCATGTCAACAACCAGGTCTGGGGAGCATTACGACCTCCATACTTCCTCTAATCATGTCAACAACCAGGTCTCACTACGACCTCCATACCAATCATGTCAACAACCAGGTCTGGGGAGCATTACGACCTCCATACTTCCTCTAATCATGTCAACAACCAGGTCTGGGGAGCATTACGACCTCCATACTTCCTCTAATCATGTCAACAACCAGGTCTGGGGAGCATTTCCTCTAATCATGTCACCTCCATACTTCCTCTAATCATGTCAACAACCAGGTCTGGGGAGCACTACGACCTCCATACTTCCTCTAATCATGTCAACAACCAGGTCTGGGGAGCATTACGACCTCCATACTTCCTCTAATCATGTCAACAACCAGGTCTGGGGAGCATTACGACCTCCATACTTCCTCTAATCATGTCAACAACCAGGTCTGGGGAGCATTACGACCTCCATACTTCCTCTAAATCATGTCTAATCATGTCAACAACCAGGTCTGGGGAGCATTACGACCTCCATACTTCCTCTAATCATGTCAACAACCAGGTCTGGGGACTACGACCTCCATTTCCTCTAATCATGTCAACAACCAGGTCTGGGGAGCATTACGACCTCCATCCTCTAATCATGTCAACAACCAGGTCTGGGGAGCATTACGACCTCCATACTTCCTCTAATCATGTCAACAACCAGGTCTGGGGAGCATTACGACCTCCATACTTCCTCTAATCATGTCAACAACCAGGTCTGGGGAGCATTACGACCTCCATACTTCCTCTAATCATGTCAACAACCAGGTCTGGGGAGCATTACGACCTCCATACTTCCTCTAATCATGTCAACAACCAGGTCTGGGGAGCATTACGACCTCCATACTTCCTCTAATCATGTCAACAACCAGGTCTGGGGAGCATTACGACCTCCATACTTCCTCTAATCATGTCAACAACCAGGTCTGGGGAGCATTACGACCTCCATACTTCCTCTAATCATGTCAACAACCAGGTCTGGGGAGCATTACGACCTCCATACTTCCTCTAATCATGTCAACAACCAGGTCTGGGGAGACAATTACGGTCTGGGGAGCTCCCTCCATACTTCCTCTAATCATGTCAACAACCAGGTCTGGGGAGCACTACGACCTCCATACTTCCTCTAATCATGTCAACAACCAGGTCTGGGGAGCATTACGACCTCCATACTTCCTCTAATCATGTCAACAACCAGGTCTGGGGAGCATTACGACCTCCATACTTCCTCTAATCATGTCAACAACCAGGTCTGGGGAGCATTACGACCTCCATACTTCCTCTAATCATGTCAACAACCAGGTCTGGGGAGCATTACGACCTCCATACTTCCTCTAATCATGTCAACAACCAGGTCTGGGGAGCATTACGACCTCCATACTTCCTCTAATCATGTCAACAACCAGGTCTGGGGAGCATTACGACCTCCATACTTCCTCTAATCATGTCAACAACCTCAACAACCAGGTCTGGGGAGCATTACGACCTCCATACTTCCTCTAATCATGTCAACAACCAGGTCTGGGGAGGTCTGGGGAGCATTACGACCTCCATACTTCCTCTAATCATGTCAACAACCAGGTCTGGGGAGCATTACGACCTCCACCTCCATAATCATGTCAACAACCAGGTCTAATCATGTCTAATCATGTCAACCAGGTCTGGGGAGCATTACGACCTCCATACTTCCTCTAATCATGTCAACAACCAGGTCTGGGGAGCATTACGACCTCCATACTTCCTCTAATCATGTCAACAACCAGGTCTGGGGAGCATTACGACCTCCATACTTCCTCTAATCATGTCAACAACCTCAACAACCAGGTCTGGGGAGCATTACGACCTCCATACTTCCTCTAATCATGTCAACAACCAGGTCTGGGGAGCATTACGACCTCCATACTTCCTCTAATCATGTCAACAACCAGGTCTGGGGAGCATTACGACCTCCATACTTCCTCTAATCATGTCAACAACCAGGTCTGGGGAGCATTACGTCAACACCTCCATACTTCCTCTAATCATGTCAACAACCAGGTCTGGGGAGCATTACGACCTCAAATCATGTCACCCAGGTCTGGGGAGCATTACGACCTCCATACTTCCTCTAATCATGTCAACAACCAGGTCTGGGGAGCATTACGACCTCCATGTCAACTTCACTACTCTAAATCATGTCAACAACCAGGTCTGGGGAGCATTACGACCTCCATACTTCCTCTAATCATGTCAACAACCAGGTCTGGGGAGCATTACGACCTCCATACTTCCTCTAATCATGTCAACAACCAGGTCTGGGGAGCATTACGACCTCCATACTTCCTCTAATCATGTCAACAACCAGGTCTGGGGAGCATTACGACCTCCATACTTCCTCTAATCATGTCAACAACCTCAGCAACCAGGTCTGGGGAGCATTACGACCTCCATACTTCCTCTAATCATGTCAACAACCAGGTCTGGGGGCATTACGACCTCCATACTTCCTCTAATCATGTCAACAACCAGGTCTGGGGAGCATTACGACCTCCATACTTCCTCTAATCATGTCAACAACCAGGTCTGGGGAGCATTACGACCTCCATACTTCCTCTAATCATGTCAACAACCAGGTCTGGGGAGCATTACGACCTCCATACTTCCTCTAATCATGTCAACAACCAGGTCTGGGGAGCATTAACCTCCATACTTCCTCTAATCATGTCACAACAGGTCTGGGGAGCATTACGACCTCCATACTTCCTCTAATCATGTCAACAACCAGGTCTGGGGAGCATTACGACCTCCATACTTCCTCTAATCATGTCAACAACCAGGTCTGGGGAGCATTACGACCTCCATACTTCCTCTAATCATGTCAACAACCAGGTCTGGGGAGCATTACAACACCTCATCATACTTCCTCTAATCATGTCAACAACCAGGTCTGGGGAGACCTCCATACTTCCTCTAATCGACCTCCATACTTCCTCTAATCATGTCAACAACCAGGTCTGGGAGCATTACGACCTCCATACTTCCTCTAATCATGTCAACAACCAGGTCTGGGGAGCATTACGACCTCCATACTTCCTCTAATCATGTCAACAACCAGGTCTGGGAGCATTACGACCTCCATACTTCCTCTAATCATGTCAACAACCAGGTCTGGGGAGCATTACGACCTCCATACTTCCTCTAATCATGTCAACAACCTCAACAACAACCAGGTCTGGGAGCACTACGACCTCCATACTTCCTCTAATCATGTCAACAACCAGGTCTGGGGAGCACTACACCTCCACTTCCTCTAATCATGTCAGGGTCTGGGGAGCATTACGACCTCCATACTTCAATCAAAACCCATTGAACCATCAGCTCGCTGACCGGGAGCACTACGTCCATTTTAATGATATGAGGTGTAATGAATCATGTCAACAACCAGGTCTGGGGAGCATGGTTCTCAGTGGAAGTGATAGGAGGTGTAATGAATCATTACATAATGGTTCTCAGTGGAAGTGATAGGAGGTGTAATGAATCATTACATAATGGTTCTCAGTGGAAGTGATAGGAGGTGTAATGAATCATTACATAATGGTTCTCAGTGGAAGTGAATCATTACATAATGGTTCTCAGTGGAAGTGATAGGAGGTGTAATGAATCATTACATAATGGTTCTCAGTGGAAGTGATAGGAGTGTAATGAATCATTACATAATGGTTCTCAGTGGAAGTGATAGGTGTAATGAATCATTACATAATGGTTCTCAGTGGAAGTGATAGGAGGTGTAATGAATCATTACATAATGGTTCTCAGTGGAAGTGATAGGAGGTGTAATGAATCATTACATAATGGTTCTCAGTGGAAGTGATAGGAGGTGTAATGAATCATTAATGGTTCTCATAATGGTTCTCATAATGGTTCTCAAGTGATGATAGGAGGTGTAATGAATCATTACATAATGGTTCTCAGTGGAAGTGATAGAGGTGTAATGAATCATTACATAATGGTTCTCAGTGGAAGTGATAGGAGGTGTAATGAATCATTACATAATGGTTCTCAGTGGAAGTGATAGGAGGTGTAATGAATCATTACATAATGGTTCTCAGTGGAAGTGATAGAGGTGTAATGAATCATTACATAATGGTTCTCAATGGAAGTGATAGGAGGTGTAATGAATCATTACATAATGGTTCTCAGTGGAAGTGATAGGAGGTGTAATGAATCATTACATAATGGTTCTCAGTGGAAGTGATAGAGGTGTAATGAATCATTACATAATGGTTCTCA
>NW_025752480.1:0-12557 GCF_021184085.1 Oncorhynchus gorbuscha | reverse complement strand
GTTGAGAACAACAGGGTGTTGTCCAGGATCACGCCAAGGTTCTTAGCGCTCTGGGAGGAGGACACAATGGAGTTGTCAACCGTGATGGCGAGATCATGGAACGGGCAGTCCTTCCCCGGGAGGAAGAGCAGCCCGTCTTGCCGAGGTTCAGCTTGAGGTGGTGATCCGTCATGCACACTGGGATATGTCTGCCAGACATGCAGAGATGCGATTCGCCACCTGGTCATCAGAAGGGGAAAGGAGAAGATTAATTGTGTGTCGTCTGCATAGCAATGATAGGAGAGACCATGTGAGGTTATGACAGAGCCAAGTGACTGGTGTATAGCGAGAATAGGAGAGGGCCTAGAACAGAGCCCTGGGGGACACCAGTGGTGAGAGCGTGGGTGAGGAGACAGACTCGCCACGCCACCTGGTAGGAGCGACTCTGTCAGGTAGGACGCAACTAAGCGTGGGCCGCGCCGGAGATGCCCAACTCGGAGAGGGTGGAGAGGAGGATCTTGATGGTTCACAGTATCGAAGGCAGCCGATAGGTCTAGAAGGATGAGAGCAGAGGAGAGAGTTAGCTTTAGCAGTGCGGAGCGCCTCCTTGATACAGAGGAGAGCAGTCTCAGTTGAATGACTAGTCTTGAAACCTGACTGATTTGGACTGCTAGGTCATTCAGAGAGAGATAGCGGGAGAGCTGGCCAAGGACGGCACGTTCAAGAGTTTTGGAGAGAAAAGAAAGAAGGGATACTGGTCTGTAATTGTTGACATCGGAGGGATCGAGTGTAGGTTTTTTCAGAAGGGGGTGCAACTCTCGCCTCTTGAAGACGGGAAGGGACGTAGCCAGCGGTCAGGGATGAGTTGATGAGCGAGGTGAGGTAAGGGAGAAGGTCTCCGGAAATGGTCTGGGAGAAGAGAGGAGGGGATAGGGGTCAAGGGCAGGTTGTTGGGCGGCCGGCCGTCACAAGACGCAAGATTTCATCTGGAGAGAGAGGGGAGAAAGAGGTCAGAGCACAGGGTAGGGCAGTGTGAGCAGAACTAGCGGTGTCGTTTGACTTAGCAACGAGGATCGGATGTCGCCGACCTTCTTTTCAAATGGTTGACGAAGTTCATCTGCAGAGGGAGGAGGAGGGGGGAGGAGGATTCAGGAGGAGGAGAAGGTGGCAAAGAGCTTCCTAGGGTTAGAGGCAGATGCTTGGAATTTAGAGTGGTAGAAAGTGGCTTTAGCAGCAGAGACAGAGGAGGAAAAATGTAGAGAGGAGGGGAGTGAAAGGATGCCAGGTCCGCAGGAGGCGAGTTTCTCCATTTCCGCCGGGCTGCCCGGAGCCCCTGCCCTGTGAGCTCGCAATGAGTCATCGAGCCACGGAGCGGGAGGGGAGGACCGAGCCGGCCTGGAGGATAGGGGGACATAGAGAGTCAAAGGATGCAGAGAGGGGAGGAGAGGAGGGTTGAGGAGGCAGAATCAGGAGATAGGTTGGAGAAGGTTTGAGCAGAGGGAAGAGATGATAGGATGGAAGAGGAGAGAGAAGCGGGGAGAGAGAGCGAAGGTTGGGACGGCGCGGATACTATCCGAGTAGGGGGCAGTGTGGGGAGGCGATGGATGAGAGCGAGAGGGAAAAGGATACAAGGTAGTGGTCGGAGACTTGAGGAGTTGCAATGAGGTTAGTGGAAGAACAGCATCTAGTAAAGATGAGGTCAAGCGTATTGCCTGCCTTGTGAGTAGGGGGAAGGTGAGAGGGTGAGGTCAAAAGAGGAGAGAGTGGAAAGAAGGAGGCAGAGAGGAATGAGTCAAAGGTAGACGGGGGGAGGTTAAAGTCGCCCAGAACTGTGAGAGGTGAGCCGTCCTCAGGAAAGGAGCTTATCAAGGCATCAAGCTCATTGATGAACTCTCCGAGGGAACCTGAGGGCGATAAATGATAAGGATGTTGCTTGAAAGGGCTGGCAACTTGGTGGACAGCATGGAATTCAAAGGAGGCGATAGACAGATGGGTAAGGGGAAAAGAGAGAATGACCACTTGGGAGAGATGAGGATCCTGGTGCCACCACCCCGCTGACCCAGAAGCCTCGGGGTGGGCAAACACGTGGGCGGACGAAGAGAGAGCAGTAGGAGTAGCAGTGTTGTCTGTGGTGATCCATGTTTCCGTCCGTGCCAAGAAGTCGAGGGACTGGAGGGAGGCATAGGCTGAGATGAACTCTGCCTTGTTGGCCGCAGATCGGCAGTTCCAGAGGCTACCGGAGACCTGGAACTCTATGTGGGTTGTGCGCGCTGGGACCACCAGATTAGGGTGGCCGCGGCCACGCGGTGTGGAGCGTTTGTATGGTCTGTGCAGAGAGGAGAGAACAGGGATAGACAGACACATAGTTGACAGGCTACAGAAGAGGCTACGCTAATGCAAAGGAGATTGGAATGACAAGTGGACTACACGTCTCGAATGTTCAGGAAAGTTAAGCTTTACGTAGCAAGAATCTTATTGACTAAAATGATTAAAATGATACAGTACTGCTGAAGTAGGCTAGCTGGCAGTGGGTGCGTTGTTGACACTACACTAATCAAGTCGTCTGAGTGTCATCAATAAGCTTGATGCCTTGATAAGCTCCTAGGTCATCTACAAGTCCATGTTAGGTAAAGCTCCACCTTATCTCAGTTCACTGGTCATAATGGCAACACCCACCCATAGCACGCGCTCCAGCAGGTGTATCTCACTGATCATCCCTAAAGCCAACACCTCATTTGTCGCCTTTCGTTCCAGTTCTCTGCTGCCTGTGACTGGAACGAAATTGCGAAAATCGCTGAAGTTGAGACTTTTTATCTCCCTCACCAACTTCAAACATCTGCTATCTGAGCAGCTAACCGATCGCTGCAGCTGTACATAGTCTATTGGTAAATAGCCCACCCATTTTTACCTACCTCATCCCCATACTGTTTTTATTTATTTACTTTTCTGCTCTTTTGCACACCAATATCTCTACCTGTACATTACCATCTGATCATTTATCACTCCAGTGTTAATCTGCAAAATTGTAATTATTCGCCTACCTCCTCATGCCTTTTACACACAATGTATATCTTCTCTCCTCATATCTTTTACACACAATGTATATCTACAAAAACATATTTTTGGAAAATGGTTCATTATCTTACTGTTATTTTTATTGATTATTTATTATTATTGATTATTTTATTTTTTGGGGAAGACTTGCAAAACAAAGACATGCATACAATGCCTTCAGAAAATATTCACACCTACATTTTGCTTGTGTTTCTTGGCCCAAGCAACTCTCTTCTTCTTATTGATTTCCTTCAGTAGTGGTTTCTTTGCAGCAATTTGACCATGAAGGCCGGATTCACACAGTCTCCTCTGAACAGTTGATTTTGAGATGTGTCTGTTACTTGAACTCTGTGAAGAATTTATTTGGCCTGCAATCTGAGGCTGGTAACTCTAATGAACTTATCCTCTGCAGCAGAGGTAACTCTGGGTCTTCCTTTCCTGTGGTGGTCCTCATGAGAGCCAGTTTCATCACAGCGCTTGATGCTTTTTGCGACTGCACTTGAAGAAATGTGCAAGTACTTGAAATGTTCTGTATTGACTGACCTTCATGTCTTAAAGTAATGATGGACTGGTGTTACTCTTTGCTTATTTGAGCTGTTCTTGCCATAATATGGACTTGGACTTAAATAGGGCTATCTTCTGTATACCAACCCTACTTTGTCACAACACAACTGATATCAGTGGATTGATACTAACACCATGCCCCGTATGTTGGCATGTGGAAATCAATAGGAATTCCTTTCTGTCTGAATTCAGCATTCCCAGGCCCTTGCTTGCTAATGCATGAGATGTCTTTATGTAACTCAACATCGCCATCCTCTGGCCATCACCGAGCAGAGGACAGACACTTCATGAGCTTTGCATAGTAGGAAGCGCAAAGCAGATTAACCTAGGTCATCTACAATCCATGTTAGGTAAAGCTCCGCCTTATCTCAGTTCACTGGTCAAGATGGCAACACCCACCCGTAGCACGCGCTCCAGCAGGTGTATCTCACTGATCATCCCTAAAGCCTACAACTCATTTGGCCGCCTTTCGTTTCCAGTTCTCTGCTGCCTGTGACTGGAATGAATTGCAAAATCGCTAAAGTTGGAGACTTTTATCTCCCTCACCAACTTCAAACATCTGCTATCTGAGCAGCTAACCGATCGCTGCAGCTGTACATAGTCTATTGGTAAATAGCCCACCCATTTTTACCTACCTCATCCCCATACTGTTTTTATTTATTTACTTTTCTGCTCTTTTGCACACCAATATCTCTACCTGTACATTACCATCTGATCATTTATCACTCCAGTGTTAATCTGCAAAATTGTAATTATTCGCCTACCTCCTCATGCCTTTTACACACAATGTATATCTTCTCTCTTCATATCTTTTACACACAATGTATATCTACAAAAAACATATTTTTGGAAAATGGTTCATTATCTTAATGTTATTTTTATTGATTATTTATTATTATTGATTATTTTATTTTTTGGGGAAGACTTGCAAAACAAAGACATGCATACAATGCCTTCAGAAAATATTCACCTACATTTTGTTGTTTTAGCAACAACAACAAAATTAAACATAAACACCTGTTTTTTTGCTTTGTCATGATGGGGTATTGTGATGTCATTATGGGGTATTGTGATGTCATGATGGGGTATTGTGATGTCATTATGGGGTATTGTGTGTAGATTGATGAGGTGAAAAACGATTTCATAATCAATTTTAGAATAAGGCTGTAACAAAATGTGGAAAAAGGGGTCTGGATACGTTCTGAATGCTCTGTATAGCAGAACCCAGGATATGTAAAAAATATATGAAATAAATAAATAAAATACAATCTAACAATTTTGTCACACTGATGCATATAATAAACCTTCCATCTTTCTGTTATTTAAGCATTGCGTCTGTATGGTCCATTCTTATATAAGATGTGTATTTTCTTCTCAAGACCAGTCTTTCAACACACACACACACACACACACTAGCTCTGAATATGAAAGCAAAGAAACATTACTTTTTGATCGAGGCTAATTCAGCCCAGCTGCACAACCTTTTAGGGATAGGGCTGTCTACTGCCCCCGCTGGAGTAATTGCGTGCCCATAGTAAACATAATTTTTTTTTTGTCAAAAGTTGCTAATATATGCAAATAAAAAATATTATTGAATAGAAAACACTCTAAAGCTTTTAAAACCGTTTAAATTGTGTCTCTATGTAAAGCAGAACTCTCAAAATATGCATTCTCCCAAACTATCTCTTCTCATCTGAAAAGTTGGGCCACCTTTGACGTCATCGCAAATACCCTCCACAAACAGTTACAGCTCCAGGAACAGTCTCCACGTGTTCAGCGAGATCTCAGCTTTCGATTGAACGGTGCCTGTGTTTCTGTTTGTTCTCAAAATTGCTGTACACCTTTATAACATGTTAAAGCTTGATTATGAAGTTAGTTTGACAAGTTAACTAGACATATAATATATAATTTCAACGTTTTGGTGCGCAACCACTTCAATTTTGCGTAAATTTCGAATCAAATGTGGGTATTTTGAGAACCGAAAGACGCAGACTTGAAAACTGAACGCTAATTTGGTGAGTATAATCCCTTACAGGTCGTTTGATGGAAGAACAACAAAGGTAAGGGAATATTTAATGTATTAATTTTGGGTTTCTGTCGACTCCAAGATAGAGGAGTCATTATGCTACTGTGGGAGCGCCGACTCCATATTATAGTCTAGTGAACGCAAAATGTAACGTTAAAATTAAATGTAACAATGCAATTGCATTTAGACGAAGTGTATCTTGCTATACATATGTAAAACATGCATATTTAGTCAAAGTTTATGATGTGTATTCCTTGTTAGCTGACGTTATCTGCCGGGCTATCGTCATTTCTCAGGACATTTGGGTAGCATTTTTTGAACGATGCATCATTGTAAACAGAGATTTATGGATATATATAGCATATTATTGAAAAAAATGAATGTACTGTGTAACATGTTATATTACTGTCATCTGATGAAGATTTCAAAAGGTTAGTGAAATGATTTTTCTTTTAATCCTGCGTTTGTTGATTGCATATTTTTTCCTACTTGGCTATGCTAATGAGCTATGTCTGCGGTGGTGGTTTGACATAAATATGTGCTATGTTTTCGCCGTAAAACATTTTAGAAATCTGACTTGCTGGCTAGATAAACAACTTGTTTATCTTTCATTTGAGCTATTTTACTTGTTAATGTGTGGAGGTTAAATATTTTTAGGAATATTTCTTGCGTTCCCTGCGCCACATTCCAGCTGGGGGGGGTGGGGGCGTGTTCCCAAATGGGAACGGGTGTCTCTAACAGGGCTGCACTTAAGGCCAATGGCGGACTTACCATTAGGCAGAAGAGGCCATTTCCTCAGGCCTCACATCACCAAGGGGCCTCATGAGCTGGGCATGAACAAATTATATATATATATATATATATATATATATATATATATATACATACATACACAGTACCAGTCAAAAGTTTGGACACACCTACTTATTCCAGGGTTTTTATTTATTTTTTACAATTTTTTACATTGAAGAATAATAGTGAAGACATCAAAACTATGAAATAACACATATAGTATCACACCTCATGTAGTCTAGCCCATAGTCCTATATGTTTTAATAAGGTTAGTATCACACCTCATGTATCCTAGTCCCCAATGGTGGAACAAACTCCCTCACGACGCCAGGACAGCGGAGTCAATCACCACCTTCCGGAGACACCTGAAACCCCACCTCTTTAAGGAATACCTAGGATAGGATAAGTAATCCCTCTCACCCCCCCCCCTTTAAGATTTAGATGCACTATTGTAAAGTGACTGTTCCACTGGATGTCATAAGGTGAATGCACCAATTTGTAAGTCGCTCTGGATAAGAGCGCCTGCTAAATGACTTAAATGTAAATGTAAATGTAGTCCTATAAGGTTAGTATCACACCTCATGTAGTCTAGTCCATAGGCCTATAAGGTTAGTATCACACCTCATGTAGTCTAGCCCATAGTCCTATAAGGTTAGTATCACACCTCATGTAGTCTAGCCCATAGTCCTATAAGGTTAGTATCACACCTCATGTAGTCTAGCCCATAGTCCTATATGTTTTAATAAGGTTAGTATCTGACCTCATGTAGTCCAGCCCATAGTCCTATAAGGTTAGTATCACACCTCATGTAGCCTAGCCCATGGTCCTATAAGGTTAGTATCACACCTCATGTATCCTAGCCCATAGTCCTATAAGGTTAGTATCACACCTCATGTAGCCTAGCCCATAGTCCTATAAGGTATCACACCTCATGTAGTCTAGTCCATAGTCCTATAAGGTTAGTATCACACCTCATGTAGTCTAGCCCATAGTCCTATAAGGTTAGTATCACACCTCATGTATCCTAGCCCATAGTCCTATAAGGTTAGTATCACACCTCATGTAGCCTAGCCCATAGTCCTATAAGGTTAGTATCACACCTCATGTAGCCTAGCCCATAGTCCTATATGTTTTAATAAGGTTAGTATCACACTTCATGTAGCCTAGCCCATAGTCCTATAAGGTTAGTATCACACCTCATGTAGCCTAGCCCATAGTCCTATAAGGTTAGTATCACACCTCATGTAGCCTAGCCCATAGTCCTATAAGGTTAGTATCACACCTCATGTAGTCTAGCCCATAGTCCTATAAGGTTAGTATCACACCTCATGTATCCTAGCCCATAGTCCTATAAGGTTAGTATCACACCTCATGTATCCTAGCCCATAGTCCTATAAGGTTAGTATCACACCTCATGTAGCCTAGCCCATAGTCCTATATGTTTTAATAAGGTTAGTATCACACCTCATGTAGCCTAGCCCATAGTCCTATAAGGTTAGTATCACACCTCATGTAGTCTAGTCCATAGTCCTATAAGGTTAGTATCACACCTCATGTAGTCTAGTCCATAGTCCTATAAGGTTAGTATCACACCTCATGTAGTCTAGCCCATAGTCCTATAAGGTTAGTATCACACCTCATGTATCCTAGCCCATAGTCCTATAAGGTTAGTATCACACCTCATGTATCCTAGCCCATAGTCCTATAAGGTTAGTATCACACCTCATGTATCCTAGCCCATATGCCTATATGTTTTAAGAAGGTTAGTATCACACCTCATGTAGCCTAGCCCATAGTCCTATATGTTTTAAGAAGGTTAGTATCACACCTCATGTAGCCAAATAACTTCTTAAAGCACATTAATCTGCTTTACAAGGGGTGTAGAGCCTAACGGTCATTCATATGCAACGAGTCCCTTTTCAGAACGGTGTTTTCCCACTAATTGATTGCAACGTTGGAACATTTGAGCCGTGTGCCCATTGCTGCACTTATAATGTGATGAAATAGTCTCTGAGTTTAATAACATCTTAAGCTAAATGTTCAGCTTTGTTGCCTCAACCTCATTGCTTTTAAACATTTTTTTTTAATGCTAGTGGTTTTTATTAATTTGGGATTTATCACATCCCACAACTGTCCCCATTTCTCACACAGAATAGAATAGGTCAACTTGGGTACTATGGGGGATAGTAGATTGACATAGGCTAGTGCTTTTGCTGTTCGTTAGGCCTACGATTCATCTGATTGGCTAAAGAAAAGTAAATGTGGACAGTTCTTCCAACATCTCTAGAAATGCGCCTCAGAATTCGATGCGTCTGTCTTCACTTATAGCCTGTGAGAAGGACCTTGATCACATGACGAGCATTAGCGAATAAGAATTGAGATATCTGAGAGAGCCATGTAGAGGGAGAGATGCTTCGGAGCACGCTGCGTGGAGAAGAGAATTATAATTGTTATATTCAGCCCAAGGGCACAATGGCCATTGGCGGAAAAAGGCATGGATTTTTTTTAGGGGGCATTACAGCCACACAAAGGGGATGCCGACAGGGAAATTCAAGGCATTATCTAGTGCTTGTCAAATTGTGAATGAGAGACTGATGAAGTGTGCAGCCTGCGCAATTTTTTGTTGTTGTATCATAACTAAAATTACATAAATAACTCTAAATGAATCATATGGGAGGAACTGTTTCTTTGCTAACCTCCCAACATAGAATACCTGCATGTGCTGACACTCTATCAAATAATTGAGAAAATAGCCTTTCTATTTTATTCAGCTATGTTCAATTGTATTCTTCATACTATAAAATAATGCCACAGAATTCGAAGCGCATCTTGTCAGCTAAATGAACTAGTCGTAGCCCACATCCATATGGCAGAGCCAGATCAGGACCTAACATAAAGACTACAATTTATTCTTGTCAAATTTCTTTAGACCTAAAAAAATATGGATTTATTGTGGTGTAGAATATATTACATGGATGTATTGTGATGTTGTAGACTATATTACATAGATTTATTGTGATGGTGTAGACTATATTATATGGATTTATTGTGATGGTGTAGACTATATTACATGGGTTTATTGTGATGTTGTAGACTATATTACATGGATTTATTGTGATAGTGTAGGCTATATTACATGGATTTATTGTGATGTTGTAGACTATATTACATAGATTTATTGTGATGGTGTAGACTATATTACATGGATTTATTGTGATGGTGTAGACTATATTACATGGATTTATTGTGATGGTGTAGACTATATTACATGGATTTATTGTGATGGTGTAGATAGACTATATTACATGGATTTATTGTGATGTTGTAGACTATATTACATGGATTTATTGTGGTGGTGTAGGTTATATTACATGGATTTATTGTGATGGTGTAGACTATATAAAATGGGTTTATTGTGATGGTGTAGACTATATAACATGGATTTATTGTGATGTTGTATTGTGATGTTGTATTGTGATGTTGTAGGCCAGTGGTCACCAAACTACGGCCCGCGGGCCGGATACGGCCCGTCAGCACATTTGGCCCGGCCCTCTGAACAATACCAGAGACGCTATCGAATTATTTTCCTATTTGGCCTCCAGAAAAAAAATCCTAGGCCCGGCCCTGTCAAAGAGAGAACGGAATAATGGCGAAAAGGTTAGGTAAGAGAAAAATTGATTCAGAATGCAGGGTATTTAACCTGCAGTGGACAAACTATTATTTTTTTGTTCAATGCAAAGAAAAGGCCGTTTGTCTCATCTGTCAAGAGACGGTGGCGGTATTCAAAGAATACAATCTTCGCCGACACTATGAATCCCGTCACAAAGACAAGTACGATAGCTTGCAAGGCCAAATACGAGCAGACAAACTCTCAAAGCTAAAAAGTGGACTACTATCTCAGCAGAATACATTTGTACGCCAAGCTCAGCTGAACCAGGCATCCGTTCGGGCCAGCTTTCGGGTTGCTAAACTGATAGCAAGAAGCGTAAGCCTTTCACTGACGGAGAGTTTGTTAAGAAATGTATGGATGCTGTCGCGGAGGAGGTGTGTCCCGAGAAGAAAGATGCATTTAATGCCGTAAGTCTGTCGGCGAGTACAATCACCAGACGCGTTGAAGAAATCGGGAGTAATGTATATGCCCAACTGCAGCAGAAGACGAAAGAATTTGACTTTTTTTCATTAGCACTGGATGAGAGCACGGACGTGCAAGACACAGCGCAACTGCTCATTTTTATTCGTGGAGTTAGCGCAAACTTTGAGATATGCGAGAGCTGGCAGCCCTCCAAAGTCTCAAAGGGACTACAACGGGAGAGGATATTTTTGACAAAGTGTGCCAAACCATGGAGAAGTTGGACCTGGACTGGTCAAAGCTAGCTAGCATCACGGCTGACGGGGCTCCTAGCATGGTGGGCGAAACTCGCGGTCTAATAGGACGCATGAACCGGGAGTTGGAAAAAAAATGGGTCTCACCGCCCCGCTACGAGTCCACTGCCTAATTCACCAGCAAGCACTGTGCTGCAAAGTGTTGACGTGGGATTCTGTAATGAAGGTTGTGGTGTCGTGCATAAACTTCATCAGAGCAAAGGGACTTAAACACAGGCAGTTCCTAGAATTCCTGTCTGAACTGGAGTCTACGCACGGAGATGTGCTGTACTACACGGAGGTCCGATGGCTGAGCTGGGGCAGAGTTTTGAGGCGTTTTTACGAGCTGCTACCCGAAATTAACGCATTTCTTCATTTAAAAGACAAAACGGTCCCAGAGCTGATCGACCCAGAATGGAAATGGCACCTCGCATTTTTAACAGACGTGACAGAAATACTTAACAGCCTTAACTTGCAGCTACAAGGCGAGGGGAAACTCATTTGCGACATGTATTCACACATAAAAGCATTTGAGGTGAAATTAGCGCTGCTTTTGGAACAAGTGAAAAAGCGCAACTTCGTCCATCTTCCTGCTACCCAAAACCTGTCGACAGAGAACCCAGCGGTCCCGTTCCCAGCTGAAAAGTGCGTGGAAGCACTGGAAATGCTGAAGGCGGAGTTCGGTGTGCGATTCAGTGAACTACATGTTCATGCAAAAGAAATCCGTCTTTTTCAGAACCCCTTTGTTGCCGACTTTGATGAAGCCCAGCCTTCATATCAGTTTGAGTTGGCTGAGTTACAGAACTGTGATGTTCTGAAAGACGCATTCAAGCCCAACAGTCTCATTGACTTCTATGCCGCCCTCCCAAACGACACATATCCAAACATCAAAAACACGCAATGAAAATGTCCACAGTTTTTGGCAGCACGTATATCTGCGAGAAAACCTTTTCTCGCATGAAACTGCTGAAAACCCTGATGAGATCAAGATTGACAGATGAACATTTGCATCAGTGCTTGAGACTGGCTGTAACTAGAATGGAACCTGATATTCAACTTCTCACCAGCCAGATGCAGGCCCACAGTTCACACTGATGAACATACATAGGTAAGCTCACTTTTCTGACTTGAATGAGTCATTCTGAGCATAAACAAATATAATCATAATAAAATCTACTGGGATAAAATCCATCTTTACAACCATACTGGTAGTGAAATGTATTGTGCTGTGTAGGTGCTGTATCACTTAGTTCAGTTTCTCAACCTGCTTCTTTTGTGGTTTTCAGGGAAGTTGATGAGCGAGAGCTGCAAACAGCGGTGTCTACAAGCCTACTGGAACCTACAAAAGGATTATAAGGAAGGAACACAAGAACTTTAAGAGACTGCTCATATGTGTCAGAGAGATTCTGCTCTGACAACTGAGCTGAACTTTTATCTGTTAAGATTGTGCATGGCATGACAGAAAGTTAATGTTCCATGGCTTTTTTTTCTATGAAGAACCCAGAGAGAGTTATTTAGTTATTATTTATTTCCTGTTTTTTCTGTGAAGAACTCAGAGAGGGTTATTTAGTTATTATTTATTTCATTAATAGTGTTATTATTTGTTTCCTGACTTTTTTTTCTGTAAAGAACCTGGAAAGGGTTATTTGGTTATGTGTGGCTTTCTGGAAAACAATACATTTTTTAAGCTCCCTACGATCGTCACACTTTTTCTGTTACAAACTGACACCGGCCCCCCATCAGAGAAGGGAAAAGTTATGTGGCCCTCACAGGAAAAAGT
>NW_025752479.1:0-12557 GCF_021184085.1 Oncorhynchus gorbuscha | reverse complement strand
GTTTGTTACAGTGTAAACCCATTGTTTGGATTGTAACAGAACCCTGTCTGTCCTCCTGACCCAGCCTGATCTTTCCACAGTGAAGCCTGGGTTAGGAGATGTGTAGACTACAGACAGAGAACCAAAGCAAAACAAACTGGGGTGAACATGCCTGTAGATTCAGGGTTCAACCACACCACCTACCACATAGGCCTCATGGTAGTTGGTGGTGGAGGAGGAGGTGGAGGAGGAGGTGGGTGGGGAGAAGGAGGGCAACATTCCCCTGAAATGAGGCTCAGTGGGATGAAAGCGTTGGGTGAGCTCCACCGATGACCCACGACCCTGTCTGTGTTTGTCCAGGGACGGAACCCTGATCCTGGGATTGTAGTTCTCATTCCCCACCCTCCCTGCCAGGTTCCCGGGGAGTTCGACTGGGGCTGCTTGGGACTGTGGTGGCACGATTATACTCTGCTGTTATGGCCTCTAGTGTCTTAGTTTTGGAGCAGAGTGAGAGACTGTCAGAGGAGAAGGCACTGTCACAGCGGTGACCTTTCTCCCCTAGGAGTATCAATTGTGAGCCGCTGTGCTGGAGTCTTAAGTCTATGGTTTAAGAAGAAATAGCTTCTTAAGAAGGTTTGTGAATCTGGGACTTAGAGTCTCGTCTCACAGATGGGGAAGTTTGCTAGACTTACAGTTTCAGAGTAAATGGAAGGTTTTATTTTTATATAACCTTTATTTAACTTAGCAAGTCAGTTAAGAACAAATTATTATTTACAATGATGGCCTACCCCGGCCAAACCCGCACTGACGCTGGGCCAATTGTATGTCGCCCTATGGGACTCCCAATCATGGCCGGTTGTGATACAGTTTGGAATCGAACCAGGGTCCGTAGTGACGCCTCTAGCACTGAGACGCCGTGCCTTAGACCGCTGTGCAACTCGGGAGCTCGTATTTCATATTGTCCCAGTCAGTTTCATTCAGCATGGCTTGTGTCTGAGTGATGTCAGACTGAGTGGAGAATCACAATATGATCAAAAGTATGTGGACACCAGCTCGTCCAACATCTCATTCCAAAATCATGGACATTAATATGGAGTTGGTCTCCCCTTTGCTGCTATAACAGCATCCACTCTTGTGGGAAGTCTTGTTGCTCCTAGATGTTTTCACCACACAACAGCACTTGCAAGGCAACTCTAGCAGGGCAGAAATTTTACGAATTGATCTTTGTCTATGGAGATCGCATGGCTGTGTGCTCAATTCTCTACACCAGTCGGTAACGGGGTTTGGCCAAATTCACTAATTTGTAGGGGTGTCCACATACTTTTGTATATACGTGGTTGTGATTGACAATACAAAAGGTCTCCAGGAGGCCATCTCAGTGTGATCAGGGCTCTGTAAGGAGGTGAGGAGAGGAGCTGTCACCAGGAAGCTGTTACAAATCTTTATCTCAGCTAGCATGGAAAGTTCTGCTGACATCATGATGAACACCCCTCTGGCCTCAGATAACCTGGAACTGTGACTGGGCTGGGGCACGAAGAGAGCAGAGGACTGGGCTGGGGGACGAAGAGAGGAGAGGACTGGGCTGGGGGACGAAGAGAGGAGAGGACTGGGTTGGGGGACGAAGAGAGGAGAGGACTGGGCTGAGGGACGAAGAGAGCAGAGGACTGGGCTGAGGGACGAAGAGAGGAGAGGACTGGGCTGGACTGGGTTGAGGGACGAAGAGAGGAGAGGACTGGGCTGAGGGACGAAGAAAGGAGAGGACTGGGCTGAGGGACGAAGAGAGGAGAGAACAGGGCTGGACTGGGCTGAGGGACGAAGAGAGGAGAGGACTGGGCTGAGGGACAAAGAGAGGAGAGGACTGGGCTGGACTGGGCTGAGGGACGAAGAGAGGAGTGGACTGGGCTGAGGGACGAAGAGAGGAGAGGACTGGGCTGGACTGGGCTGAGGGACGAAGAGAGGAGTGGACTGGGCTGGACTGGGCTGAGGGACGAAGAGAGGAGTGGACTGGGCTGGACTGGGCTGAGGGACGAAGAGAGGAGAGGACTGGGCTGGACTGGGCTGAGGGACGAAGAGAGGAGAGGACTGGGCTGGACTGGGCTGAGGGACGAAGGGAGGAGTGGACTGGGCTGGACTGGGCTGAGGGACGAAGAGAGGAGAGTTTCAAGTTCATTTGTCACAAACAGGCTGTGAGTTGGACTCTGAATCCGAGACATTTGTGTAACGTTTCAAGAGTAAGGGTGGTAACAAGTTTCAGCAGCAGAGCAGGGGACTGTTTGTACACCCGCTGGTTATGTCTTATAAATAAAGGTAACACAAGATCTAACCCCTACTCAACCTACCCTTAGGCTTAGAAACCAACCAGCCCCCGAACACAGCCAATACCAAACATATATTCCACGTCGACCTGGTCCCCTCTCTCTGCTCTGCTGAAGGTATCCTCTATCCCCCATTCCTCTATCCCTATCCCCTATCCCTCATCCTCTATCCTCTATCCCTATCCCTATCCCCTATCCTCTATCCTCTATCCCCCATTCCCCTATCCCTATCCCTATCCCCTATCCTCTATCCCTATCCCCCATTCCTCTATCCCTATCCCCTATCCCTATCCCCCATTCCTCTATCCCTATCCCCTATCCTATAGCCTATCCCTATCCCTATCCCTATCCTCTATCCCTATTCCATATCCCCCATTCCCCTATCCTCTATCCTCTATCCTCTATCCCTATCCTCTATCCCCCATTCCCTATCCTCTATTCTCTATCCCTATCCTCTATCCCACCCCTATCCCCTATCACTATCCTCTATCCTCTATCCATCCCTATCCCCTATCCTATATCCCTATCCCTATCCTCTATCCTCTATCCCCTATCCTCTATCCCTATCGCCTATCCTCTATCCCTATCCTCTATCCCCTATCCCCTATCCTCTATCCTCTATCCTCTATCCCCTATCCTCTATCCCCCTATCCCCTATCCCATATCCCCCATTCCCTATCCTCTATCCTCTATCCCCCATTCCCCTATCCTCTATCCTCTTCCCTATCCCTATCGTCTATCCCACCCCTATCCCACATTCCTCTATCTACCTATCCCTATCCCCCTATCCTCTATCCCCCATCCCTATCCCCCATTTCCCCATTCCACCATTCCCTATCCTCTATCCCTATCCTCTATCCTCTATCCTCTATCCCCCATTCCCTATCCTCTATCCTCTATCCCTATTGTCTATCCCCACCCCCTATCCCACATTCCTCTATCTACCTATCCCTATTCTCTATCCCCATCCCTATCCCCCATTCCCCCATTCCACCAATCCCTATCCTCTATCCCCTATCCTCTATCCCCTTATCCCCAATTTCCCTATCCCTATCCCCCTATCCTCTATCCCTATCCCCACTCCCCTATCCTCTATCCTCTATCCCTATCCTCTATCCCTATCCCCCATCTTCTATCCCTATCCCCCATTTCCCTGTCCTCTATCCTCTATCCCCAAGCCTCTATCCCTATCCCCTATTCTCTATCCCCCTATCCCCCATTCCCCTAACCTCTATCCCCTATCTCCCTATCCTCTATCCCTATCCACCTATCCCCCATTCCTCTACTCCCTATCCTCTATCCCATATCCTCTATCCTCTGTGCTCTATCCTCTATCCCCCATTCCTCTATCCCACATTCCTCTATCCCTATCCCCCATTCCTCTATCCGCTATCCTCTATCTTCTATCCCTATCCTCCATCCCTATCCTCTATCCTCTATCCTGTATACCCTATCCCCCATTCCCCTATCCTCTATCCCCTATCCACTATCCCTATCCCCTATCCCCTGTCCCCCATTCCTCTATCCCCTATCCCTATCCCCCATCCTCCATTCCTCGATCCCTATCCTCTATCCCATATCCTCTATCCCTATCCTCTATCCTCTGTGCTCTATCCTCTATCCCCCATTCTTCTATCCTCTATCCTCCATCCCCTATCCCCTATTCCCTATCCTCTATCCCCCATCCCCCTATCCCTATTGCCCTATCCCCATTCCCCTATCCTCTATCCCCTATCCCTATCCCCCATTCCTCTATCCCCGTCCCCCTATCCCCAATCATCTATCCCCTATCCCCTATCCCCCATTCCTCTATACTCTATCCCCTATCCTCTCTCTTCTATCCCTATCCTCCATCCCCTATCCTCTATCCTCTATCCTGTATCCCCTATCCCCCATTCCCCTATCCCCCTATCCTCTATCCCTATCCCCCTGTCCCCTATCCACTATCCCTATCCCCCATCCCCATTCCGCTCTCCCTATCCCCTATCCCCCATTCCTCTATCCCTATCTCCTATCCTCTATCCCTATCCTCCTATCCCCATTCCTCTATCCCTATCCTCTATCCCCCATTCCCTATCCCCTATCCCCCATTCCTCTATCCCTATCCTCTATCCCATATCCTCTATCCTCTGTGCTCTATCCTCTATCCCCCATTCCTCTATCCCCTATCCCCCTATCCCCCTATCCTCTATCCCCATCCCCTATCCCCTATCCCCCATTCCTCTATCCCCCATCCCCTATCCCCCATTCCTCTATCCCTATCCCCCATTCCTCTATCCCTATCCCCATTCCTCTATCCCCTATCCTCTATCTTATATCCTCTATCCTCTATCCTGTATACCCTATCCCCATTCCCCTATCCTATATCCCCTATCCCTATCCCTATCCCTATCCCCTATCCCTATCCCTATCCCCTATCCCTATCCCCTATCCCCCATCCCCCATTCCTCGATCCTATCCTCTATCCCATATCCTCTATCCCTATCCTCTATCCTCTGTGCTCTATCCTCTATCCCCATTCTTCTATCCTCTATCCTCCATCCCTATCCCCTATCCCCTATCCTCTATCCCCCATCCCCTATCCCCTATTGCCCTATTCCCTATTGCCCTATCCCCATTCCCCTATCCTCTATCCCTATCCCCCATTCCTCTATCCCCGCCCCCTATCCCCAGCCTCCATCCCTATCCTCTATCCTCTATCCTGTATCCCCTATCCCCCATTCCCCTATCCCTATCCCTATCCTCTATCCCCTATCCCCCATTCCTCTATACTCTATCCCTATCCTCTCTATTCTATCCCTATCCTCTATCCTATCCCTATCCCCTATCCTCTATCCCTATCCCTATCCCCTATCCAATATCCTCTATTCCCCCATCCCCATTCCTCTCTCCCTATCCCCCTATCCCCCATTCCTCTATCCCTATCCTCTATCCTCTGTGCTCTATCCTCTATCCCCCATTCCTCTATCCCATATCCCCTATCCCCCTATCCTCTATCCCTATCCTCTATCCCCATCCCCTATCCCCTATCCCCTATTCCTCTATCCCCTATCCTCTATCCCATATCCTCTATCCTCTGTGCTCTATCCTCTATTCCCCATTCCTCTATCCCTATCTCCCTATCTCCCTATCCTCTATCCCCATCCCCTATCACCTTATCCCCCATTCCTCTATCCCCCATCCCCCTATCCCCCATTCCTCTATCCTATCCCCCATTCCTCTATCCTCTATCCCCCATTCCTCTATCCCCTATCCTCTATCTTATATCCCCTATCCTCCATCCCCTATCCTCTATCCTCTATCCTGTATACCCTATCCCCCATTCCCCTATCCTCTATCCCCTATCCCCCTATCCCACTATCCCCTATCCCCCCATCCCCATTCCTCGATCCCTATCCTCTATCCCAAATCCTCTATCCCCTATCCTCTATCCTCTGTGCTCTATCCTCTATCCCCCATTCTTCTATCCTCTATCCTCCATCCCTATCCCCTATCCCCTATCCCCTATCCTCTATCCCCCATCCCCTATCCCCTATTGCCCTATCCCCTATTGCCCTATCCCCCATTCCCCTATCCTCTATCCCCTATCCCCCATTCCTCTATCCCCGTCCCCTATCCCTATCCCCCTATCCCCCATTCCTCTATACTCTATCCCCTATCCTCTCTCTTCTATCCCTATCCTCCATCCCCTATCCTCTATCCTCTATCCTGTATCCCCTATCCCCCATTCCCATATCCCCCTATCCTCTATCCCCTATCCCCTATCCCTATCCAATATCCCCTATCCCCTCATCCCCATTCCTCTCTCCCCATCCCCTATCCCCATTCCTCTATCCCCCATTCCTCTATCCCTATCCTCTATCCTCTGTGCTCTATCCTCTATCCCCCATTCCTCTATCCCTATCCCCCTATCCCCCTATCCTCTATCCCCTATCCTCTATCCCCCATCCACTATCCCCCTATCCCCCATTCCTCTATCCCCCATCCCCCATCCCCCATTCCTCTATCCCTATCCTCTATCCTCTGTGCTCTATCCTCTATCCCCCATTCCTCTATCCCCTATCTCCCTATCCGCTATCCCCTATCCTCCTATCCCCCATTCCTCTATCCCCTATCCTCTATCCCCATCTCCTATCCCCCAATCCCCCATTCCTCTATCCCCTATCCCCAATCTCCCTATCCCCTATCCTCTATCCCCATCCCCTATCCCCCATTCCTCTATCCCCCATCCCCCTATCCCCCATTCCTCTATCCCTATCCCCCATTCCTCTATCCCTATCCCCCTATCCCCCATTCCTCTATCCCCTATCCTGTATACCCTATCCCCCATTCCCCTATCCTCTATCCCCTATCCATTTACATTACATTTAAGTCATTTAGCAGACGCTCTTATCCAGAGCGACTTACAAATTGGTGCATTCACCTTATGACATCCAGTGGAACAGTCACTTTACAATAGTGCATCTAAATCTTAAAGGGGGGGTGAGAAGGATTACTTTATCCTATCCTAGGTATTCCTTAAAGAGGTGGGGTTTCAGGTGTCTCCGGAAGGTGGTGATTGACTCCGCTGTCCTGGCGTCGTGAGGGAGTTTGTTCCACCATTGGGGGGCCAGAGCAGCGAACAGTTTTGACTGGGCTGAGCGGGAACTGTACTTCCTCAGGGGTAGGGAGGCGAGCAGGCCAGAGGTGGATGAACACAGTGCCCTTGTTTGGGTGTAGGGCCTGATCAGAGCCTGGAGGTACTGAGGTGCCGTTCCCCTCACAGCTCCGTAGGCAAGCACCATGGTCTTGTAGCGGATGCGAGCTTCAACTGGAAGCCAGTGGAGAGAGCGGAGGAGCGGGGTGACGTGAGAGAACTTGGGAAGGTTGAACACCAGACGGGCTGCGGCGTTCTGGATGAGTTGTAGGGGTTTAATGGCACAGGCAGGAGCCCATCCACTATCCCTATCCCTATCCCCTATCCCCTATCCCCCTGTCCCCCATTCCTCTAGCCCCTATCCCCCTATCCACTATCCCCTATCCCCCCATCCCCCATTCCTCAATCCCTATCCTCTATCCCATATCCTCTATACCCTATCCTCTATCCTCTGTGCTCTATCCTCTATCCCCCATTCTTCTATCCTTTATCCTCCATCCCCTATCCCCCATTCCTCTATCCCCGTCCCCCTATCCCCCAAGCCTCTATCCCTATCTCCCTATCCCCCATTCCTCTATACTCTATCCCCTATCCTCTCTCTTCTATCCCTATCCTCCATCCCTATCCTCTATCCTGTATCCCCTATCCCCCATTCCCCTATCCCCTATCCCCCTATCCTCTATCCCCTATCCTCCTATCCCCATTCCTCTATCCCTATCCCCCTATCCCCCATTCCTCTATACTCTATCCCTATCCTCTCTCTTCTATCCCCTATCCTCCATCCCCTATCCTCTATCCTGTATCCCCTATCCCCCATTCCCTATCCCCTATCCCCCTATCCTCTATCCCCTATCCTCCTATCCCCCATTCCTCTATCCCCTATCCTCTATCCCCTATCCCCTATCCCCCATTCCTCTATCCCTATCCTCTATCCCATATCCTCTATCCTCTGTGCTCTATCCTCTATCCCCCATTCTCTATCCCTATCCCCTATCCCCATTCCTCTATCCCTATCCTCTATCCCATATCCTCTATCCTCTGTGCTCTATCCTCTATCCCCATTCCTCTATCCCCTATCCCTATCTCCCATTCCTCTATCCCCCATTCCCCTATCCTCTATCCCCTATCCTCTATCCCCATCCCCTATCCCCCTATCCCCCATTCCTCTATCCCCCATTCCCCTATCCTCTATCCCTATCCACTATTCCCTATCCCTATCCTCAATCCCTATCCTCTATCCCCTATCCCTATTCTCTATCCTCCATCCCCTATCCCCCATTCCTTTATCCCCATCCCCCTTATCCCCTATTGCCCTATCCCCTATCCCCATATTCCTCTATCCCTATCCTCTATCCTCTGTGCTCTATCCTATATCCCCCATTCCCTATCCTCTATCCCCTATCCCTATCCACTATTCCCTATCCCTATCCCTATCCTCAATCCCCTATCCTCTATCCCCTATCCCTATCCTCTATCCTCCATCCCCTATCCCCCATTCCTCTATCCCCCATCCCCCTATCCCTATTGCCCTATCCCCATTCCCTATCCTCTATCCCCTATCCCCCATTCCTCTATTCCACTATCCCCCATCCCCTATCCCCTATCCCCCATTCCTCTATCCCCCATCCCCCTATCCCCCATTCCTCTATCCCTATCCCCATTCCTCTATCCCTATCCCCTATCCCCCATTCCTCTATCCCCTATGCTCTATCTTCTATCCCTATCCTCCATCCCTATCCTCTATCATCTATCCTGTATACCCTATCCCCCATTCCCTATCCTCTATCCCTATCCACTATCCCATATCCCTATCCCCCTGTCCCCATTCCTCTATCCCCTATTCCCTATCCACTATCCCGTATCCCCCATCCCCCATTCCTCTATCCCTATCCTCTATCCCATATCCTCTATCCCATATCCTCTATCCTCTGTGCTCTATCCTCCATCCCTATCCTCTATCATCTATCCTGTATACCCTATCCCCCATTCCCTATCCTCTATCCCCTATCCACTATCCCTATCCCTATCCCTATCCCCTGTCCCCATTCCTCTATCCCCTATACCCTATCCACTATCCCTATCCCCATCCCCCATTCCTCTATCCCTATCCTCTATCCCATATCCTCTATCCCTATTCTCTATCCTCTGTGCTCTATCCTCTATCCCCTATCTTCTATCCCCCATCCCCCACCCCCCATCCCCCTATCCCCTATTGCCCTATCCCCCATTCCCCTATCATCTATCCCCTATCCCCCATTCCTCTATCCCGTCCCCCTATCCCCAATCCTCTATCCCTATCCTCTCTCTTCTATCCCTATCCTCCATCCCCTATCCCCTATCCTCTATCCTCTATCCTGTATCCCTATCCCCCATTCCCCTATCCCTATCCCTATCCTCTATCCCTATCCTCTATCCCTATCCCCTATCCCCCATTCCTCTATCCCCTATCCTCTATCCCCTATCCCCTATCCCCTATCCCCCTATCCCCCATTCCTCTATCCCCCATTCCCCTATCCTCTATCCCTATCCCCTATCCTCTATCCCCTATCCCTATCCCCCATTCCTCTATCCCCGTCCCCCTATCCCTCAATCCTCTATCCTCTAAACCTTATCCTCTCTCTTCTATCCCTATCCTCCATCCACTATCCTCTATCCTCTATCCTGTATCCCTATCCCCCATTCCCTATCCCTATCCCTATCCCCTATCCCCTATCCTCTATCCCTATCCCCTATCCCCCATTCCCTATCCTCTATCCCCTATCACTATCCCTATCCCTATCCCCCTGTCCCCATTCCTCTATCCCCTATTCCCCTATCCACTATCCCCTATCCCCTATCCCTATCCCCCATCCCCCATTCCTCTATCCCTATCCTCTATCCCATATCCTCTATCCCCTATCCTCTATCCTCTGTGCTCTATCCTCTATCCCCTATCCTCTATCCCCATCCCCCACCCCCATCCCCCTATCCCTATTGCCCTATCACCCAATCCCCTATCATCTATCCCTATCCCCCATTCCTCTATCCCGTCCCCTATCCCCAATCCTCTATCCCTATCCTCTCTCTTCTATACCTATCCTCCATCCCTATCCTCTATCCTCTATCCTCTATCCTGTATCCCCTATCCCCATTCCCTATCCCCTATCCCCTATCCTCTATCCCCTATCCTCCTATCCCCATTCCTCTATCCCCTATCCTCTATCCCATATCCTCTATCCCTATCCTCTATCCCCTATCCCCTATCCCTATCCCCCTATCCCCATTCCTCTATCCCCCATTCCCCTATCCTCTATCCCTATCCCCTATCCTCTATCCCCTATCCCTATCCCCTCATTCCTCTATCCCGTCCCCCTATACCCAATCCTCTATCCTCTAATCCCTATCCTCTCTCTTCTATCCCTATCCTCCATCCACTATCCTCTATCCTCTATCCTGTATCCCTATCCCCCATTCCCTATCCCCTATCCCCTATCCCCCTATCCCCCTATCCTCTATCCCCTATCCTCCTATCCCCATTCCTCTATCCCCTATCCTCTATCCCATATCCTCTATCCCTACCCTCTATCCCCATCCCCTATCCCCTATCCTCTATCCCTATCCCCCTATCCCCATTCCTCTATCCCCCATTCCCCCTATCCTCTATCCCCTATCCCCTATCCACTATTCCCTATCTCCGATCCTCAATCCCTATCCTCTATCCCTATCCCTATCCTATCCCTATCCTCTATCCCCATCCCTGTCCCTATTGCCCTATCCCCATTCCCTATCCTCTATCCCCTATCCCTATCCCTATTCCTCTATCCCCGTCCCCTATCCCCAAACCTCTATCCCTATCCCCTATCCCTCAATCCTCTATACTCTATCCCCTATCCTCTCTCTTCTATCCCTATCCTCCATCCCCTATCCTCTATCATCTATCCTGTATCCCTATCCCCCATTCCCCTATCCCTATCCCCCTATCCTCCTATCCTCTATCCCTATCCTCCTATCCCCATTCCTCTATCCCTATCCTCTATCCCATATCCTGTATCCCCTACCCTCTATCCCCCATTCCCTATCCCCTATACACTATTCCCTATCCCTATCCTCAATCCCTATCCTCTATCCCCTATCCCATATACTCTATCCTCCATCCCTATCCCCCATTCCTCTATCCCCCATCCCCATATCCCCCATTCCCCTATCCTCTATCCCCAATGCCCTATGCCCTATCCACTATCCCCTATCCTCTATCCCCTGTCGTCTATCCCCTATCCCCTATCCCCCTATCCACTATCCCCTATCCCCGTATCCCCATTCCTCTATCCCCCATCCCTCGTATCCCCCATTCCTCTATCCCCCATCCCACTATCCCCCATTCCTCTATCCCCCATTCCCCTATCCTCTATCCCCTATCCCTATCCACTATTCCCTATCCCCTATCCTCAATCCCTATGCTCTATCCAATATCCCTATCCCTATCCTCTATCCTCCATCCCCTATCCCCTATCCCCTATCCCTATCCCTATCCCCTGCCCTCTATCCCCATCCCCCTAAGCTAAGGTAACTGAGCTAAATGACTATCGCCCCATAGCACTCACCTCCGTCATCATGAAGTGCTTAGAGAGACTAGTCAAGGACCATATCACCTCCACCCTACCTGACACCCTCGACCCACTTCAATTTGCTTTACCGCCCCAATAGGTCCACAGGCAGCGCAATCGCAATCTCCCTGTTTACCCATGACTGCGTGGCCATGCAACTCAATCATCATGTTTGCAGACGACACTACAGTGGTAGGCTTGATTACCAACAACGACAAGACGGCCTACAGTTAGGAGGTGAGGGCCCTCGGAGTGTGGTGTCACGAAAATAACCTCTCACTCAATGTCAACAAAACAAAGGAGATAATCGTGGATGACAGGAAACCCTATCCACATTGACGGGGCAGTAGTGGAGAAGGTGGAAAGTTTTAAGTTCCTCGGCGTACACATCACTGACAAACTGAAATGGCCCACCCACACAGACAGTGTGGTGAAGAAGGTGCAACAGCGCCTCTTCAACCTCAGGAGGCTGAAGAAATTTGGCTTGTCATCTAAAACACTCACACACTTTTACAGATGCACCATTGAGAGCATCGTTAACCAACAAGGCAGTTCAAGGTGGGGGTGAAGTGACTATGCATAGATAATAAACAGTAGTACAGGTTAGTTGGGGTGGGTGTAACGGCGTTCTTCGTTTGTTGAAAGAGAGTCGGACCGAAATGCAGCGTGGTGGTTACTCATGTCTTTAATGAAGAAAAACAGAACGATACATGAAATAACTAATAAATACAAAAACAACAAACGGAGCGAGAAACCTATTACAGCCTATCTGGTGAACACTACACAGAGACAGGAACAATCACCCAATAAATACAAAGCGAAACCCAGGCTACCTAAATACGGTTCCCAATCAGAGACAACGAGAATCACCTGACTCTGATTGAGAACCGCCTCAGGCAGCCAAGCCCATACAACAACCCTACTCAGCCGCAATCCCAATAACCACAAAACCCCAATACGAAATACAATAAACCCATGTCACACCCTGGCCTGAACAAATAATTAAAGAAAACACAAAATACTAAGACCAAGGCGTGACAGAAC
>NW_025752478.1:0-12562 GCF_021184085.1 Oncorhynchus gorbuscha | reverse complement strand
GGTAATATACATGTAGGTAGAGGTAATATACATGTAGGGGTAATATACATGTAGGTAGGGTAATATACATGTAGAGGGTAATATACATGTAGGTTGTGAGTAATATACATGTAGGGGTAATATACATGTAGGGTAATATACATGTAGGTAGGGTAATATACATGTAGGGGTAATATACATGTAGGTAGGTAATATACATGTAGGTAGGGTAATATACATGTAGGTGGTAATATACATGTAGAGGTAATATACATGTAGGGTAATATACATGTAAGGGTAATATACATGTAGGGTAATATACATGTAGGTAGGAGTAATATACATGTAGGAGTAATATACATGTAGAGTGGTATATATACATGTAGGGTAATATACATGTAGGGGTAATATACATGTAGGGGTAATATACATGTAGGGGTAATATACATGTAGGGGTAATATACATGTAGGTAGAGGTAATATACATGTAGGGGTAATATACATGTAGGTAGAGGTAATATACATGTAGGAGTAATATACATGTAGGTAGAGGTAATATACATGTAGGGGTAATATACATGTAGGGGTAATATACATGTAGGGTAATATACATGTAGGGGTAATATACATGTAGGTAGGGTAATATACATGTAGGTAGGGTAATATACATGTAGGTAGAGGTAATATACATGTAGGGGTAATATACATGTAGGGGTAATATACATGTAGGGTAATATACATGTAGGGTAATATACATGTAGGTAGGGTAATATACATGTAGGTAGGGGTAATATACATGTAGGTAGAGGTAATATACATGTAGGGGTAATATACATGTAGGGTAATATACATGTAGGGTAATATACATGTAGGTAGAGGTAATATACATGTAGGATAATATACATGTAGGGTAATATACATGTAGGTTAATATACATGTAGGATAATATACATGTAGGGTAATATACATGTAGGGGTAATATACATGTAGGTTGTGGTAATATACATGTAGGATAATATACATGTAGGGTAATATACATGTAGGGGTAATATACATGTAGGTAGGGGTAATATACATGTAGGGTAATATACATGTAGGGTAATATACATGTAGGGTAATATACATGTAGGTAGGGTAATATACATGTAGGTAGGGGTAATATACATGTAGGTAGGGTAATATACATGTAGGGGTAATATACATGTAGGTTGTGGTAATATACATGTAGGATAATATACATGTAGGGTAATATACATGTAGGTAGGGTAATATACATGTAGGGGTAATATACATGTAGGTTGTGGTAATATACATGTAGGGGTAATATACATGTAGGGTAATATACATGTAGGTAGGGTAATATACATGTAGGTAGGGTAATATACATGTAGGTAGGGTAATATACATGTAGGGTAATATACATGTAGGGTAATATACATGTAGGGGTAATATACATGTAGGGTAATATACATGTAGGGGTAATATACATGTAGGGTAATATACATGTAGGGTAATATACATGTAGGGTAATATACATGTAGGGGTAATATACATGTAGGGGTAATATACATGTAGGGGTAATATACATGTAGGTAGAGGTAATATACATGTAGGGGTAATATACATGTAGGGTAATATACATGTAGGGTAATATACATGTAGGTAGAGGTAATATACATGTAGGGTAATATACATGTAGGTAGAGGTAATATACATGTAGGGGTAATATACATGTAGGGGTAATATACATGTAGGGTAATATACATGTAGGGTAATATACATGTAGGTAGGGTAATATACATGTAGGTAGGGGTAATATACATGTAGGTAGAGGTAATATACATGTAGGGGTAATATACATGTAGGGTAATATACATGTAGGGTAATATACATGTAGGGTAATATACATGTAGGTAGGGTAATATACATGTAGGTAGGGGTAATATACATGTAGGTAGAGGTAATATACATGTAGGGGTAATATACATGTAGGGTAATATACATGTAGGGTAATATACATGTAGGTAGAGGTAATATACATGTAGGATAATATACATGTAGGGTAATATACATGTAGGTAGGGGTAATATACATGTAGGGTAATATACATGTAGGTAGGGGTAATATACATGTAGGTAGGGGTAATATACATGTAGGGTAATATACATGTAGGTAGGGGTAATATACATGTAGGTAGGGGTAATATACATGTAGGTAGGGGTAATATACATGTAGGTAGGGGTAATATACATGTAGGTAGGGGTAATATACATGTAGGTAGGGGTAATATACATGTAGGTAGGGGTAATATACATGTAGGGTAATATACATGTAGGTAGGGGTAATATACATGTAGGGTAATATACATGTAGGTAGAGGTAATATACATGTAGGGTAATATACATGTAGGTAGGGTAATATACATGTAGGGGTAATATACATGTAGGTTGTGGTAATATACATGTAGGGGTAATATACATGTAGGGTAATATACATGTAGGTAGGGTAATATACATGTAGGGGTAATATACATGTAGGGGTAATATACATGTAGGTAGGGTAATATACATGTAGGTAGGGTAATATACATGTAGGGTAATATACATGTAGGGTAATATACATGTAGGGGTAATATACATGTAGGGTAATATACATGTAGGGGTAATATACATGTAGGGTAATATACATGTAGGGTAATATACATGTAGGGTAATATACATGTAGGGGTAATATACATGTAGGGGTAATATACATGTAGGGGTAATATACATGTAGGGGTAATATACATGTAGGTAGAGGTAATATACATGTAGGGGTAATATACATGTAGGTAGAGGTAATATACATGTAGGGTAATATACATGTAGGTAGAGGTAATATACATGTAGGGGTAATATACATGTAGGGGTAATATACATGTAGGGTAATATACATGTAGGGTAATATACATGTAGGTAGGGTAATATACATGTAGGTAGGGGTAATATACATGTAGGTAGAGGTAATATACATGTAGGGGTAATATACATGTAGGGTAATATACATGTAGGGTAATATACATGTAGGGTAATATACATGTAGGTAGGGTAATATACATGTAGGTAGGGGTAATATACATGTAGGTAGAGGTAATATACATGTAGGGGTAATATACATGTAGGGTAATATACATGTAGGGTAATATACATGTAGGTAGAGGTAATATACATGTAGGATAATATACATGTAGGGTAATATACATGTAGGTTAATATACATGTAGGATAATATACATGTAGGGTAATATACATGTAGGGGTAATATACATGTAGGTTGTGGTAATATACATGTAGGATAATATACATGTAGGGTAATATACATGTAGGGGTAATATACATGTAGGTAGGGGTAATATACATGTAGGGTAATATACATGTAGGGTAATATACATGTAGGGTAATATACATGTAGGTAGGGTAATTATACATGTAGGTAGGGTAATATAACATGTAGGTAGGTTAATATACATGTAGGGTAATATACATGTAGGTTGTGGTAATATACATGTAGGATAATATACATGTAGGGTAATATACATGTAGGTAGGGTAATATACATGTAGGGGTAATATACATGTAGGTTGTGGTAATATACATGTAGGGGTAATATACATGTAGGGTAATATACATGTAGGTAGGGTAATATACATGTAGGTAGGGTAATATACATGTAGGTAGGGTAATATACATGTAGGTAGGGTAATATACATGTAGGGTAATATACATGTAGGGTAATATACATGTAGGGGTAATATACATGTAGGGTAATATACATGTAGGGGTAATATACATGTAGGGTAATATACATGTAGGGTAATATACATGTAGGGTAATATACATGTAGGGGTAATATACATGTAGGGGTAATATACATGTAGGGGTAATATACATGTAGGTAGAGGTAATATACATGTAGGGGTAATATACATGTAGGGTAATATACATGTAGGGTAATATACATGTAGGTAGGGTAATATACATGTAGGTAGGGTAATATACATGTAGGTGAGGTAATATACATGTAGGGTAATATACATGTAGGGTAATATACATGTAGGGTAATATACATGTAGGGTAATATACATGTAGGTAGGGTAATATACATGTAGGTAGGGTAATATACATGTAGGTAGAGGTAATATACATGTAGGAGTAATATACATGTAGGGTAATATACATGTAGGGTAATATACATGTAGGTAGGGTAATATACATGTAGGATAATATACATGTAGGGTAATATACATGTAGGTAGGGGTAATATACATGTAGGAGTAATATATGTAGGTAGGAATAATATACATGTGAGTAGGGGTAATATACATGTAGAGTAATATACATGTAGGTAGGGTAATATACATGTAGGGGTAATATACATGTAGGTTGGGGTAATATACATGTAGGGGGGTAATATACATGTAGGTAGGGATAATACATGTAGGTAGAGATTAATATACATGTAGGTAGGGTAATATACATGTAGGTAGGGTAATATACATGTAGGTAGGGGTAATATACATGTAGGTAATATACATGTAGGGTAATATACATGTAGGGGTAATATACATGTAGGGTAATATACATGTAGGGGTAATACATGTAGGGTAATATACATGTAGGGTAATATACATATGTAGGGTAATATACATGAGGGGTAATATACATGTAGGGGTAATATACATGTAGGGTAATATACATGTAGGGTAATATACATGTAGGGTAATATACATGTAGGGGTAATATACATGTAGGGGTAATATACATGTAGGGGTAATATACATGTAGGGGTAATATACATGTAGGGGTAATATACATGTAGGTAGAGGTAATATACATGTAGGGGTAATATACATGTAGGTAGAGGTAATATACATGTAGGGTAATATACATGTAGGTAGAGGTAATATACATGTAGGGGTAATATACATGTAGGGGTAATATACATGTAGGGTAATATACATGTAGGGTAATATACATGTAGGTAGGGTAATATACATGTAGGTAGGGGTAATATACATGTAGGTAGAGGTAATATACATGTAGGGGTAATATACATGTAGGGTAATATACATGTAGGGTAATATACATGTAGGGTAATATACATGTAGGTAGGGTAATATACATGTAGGTAGGGGTAATATACATGTAGGTAGAGGTAATATACATGTAGGGGTAATATACATGTAGGGTAATATACATGTAGGGTAATATACATGTAGGTAGAGGTAATATACATGTAGGATAATATACATGTAGGGTAATATACATGTAGGAATAGAGGTAAATATACATGTAGAGCTTTTATACCACGTAGGTAGGGGTCAATATACCATGTATGGTAGCGGGGTAATATACATGTAGGGTAATATACATGTAGGTAGGGGTAATATACATGTAGGTAGGGGTAATATACATGTAGGTAGGGGTAATATACATGTAGGTAGGGGTAATATACATGTAGGTAGGGGTAATATACATGTAGGTAGGGGTAATATACATGTAGGTAGGGGTAATATACATGTAGAGGTAATATACATGTAGGTAGGGGTAATATACATGTAGGGTAATATACATGTAGGTAGAGGTAATATACATGTAGGGTAATATACATGTAGGTAGGGTAATATACATGTAGGGGTAATATACATGTAGGGTAATATACATGTGCTCCTCCCCATAACAAAATATGCTCTCCCATATAAGTAAAATAATATACATGTATGGGTAATATACATGTAGGTTGTGAAGTAATATACATGTAGGGTAATATACATGTAGGGTATTAAATATATACATGGTAGGGTAATATACATGTAGGGGTAATATACATGTAGGGTAATATACATGTAGGTAGAAGGTAATATACATGTAGGTAGGGTAACCATAGGAGTAATATACATGTAGGGTAATATACATGTAGGGGTAATATACATGTAGGGGTAATATACATGTAGGTGTATACATGTAGGTTATACATGTAGGGTAATATACATGTGGGGATGTTATACATGTAGGGGTAATATACATGTAGGGTAATATACATGTAAGGGTAATATACATGTAGGTAGAGTTATACATGTGGGGTAATATACATGTAGGTAAATTAATATGCGTAATAGGGTAATATACATGTAGGTAAAAATTAGGTATATACATGTAGGGTAATATACATGTAGGGGTAATATACATGTAGGGTAATATACATGTAGGTAATAATATACATGTAGGGTAATATACATAGGTAGAGGTAATATACATGTAGGTAAAATATAATATACATGTAGGGGTAATATACATGTAGGGTAATATACATGTAAATTAATATACATGTAGGGTAATATATACATGTAGGTAGGGTAATATACATGTAGGGGTAATATACATGTAGAGTAATATACATGTGGGTAATATACATGTAGGGGTAATATACATGTAGGGTAAATATACATGTAGGGGTAATATACATGTAGGTAGGAATTAATATACATGTAGGATAATATACATGTAGGTAATATACATGTAGGTTAATATACATGTAGGATAATATACATGTAGGAGTAATATACATGTAGGGTAATATACATGTAGTTTGTGGTAATATACATGTAGGATATACATGTAGAATATACATGTAGGGGTAATATACATGTAGGGTAGGGGTATATATACATGTAGGGTAATATACATGTAGGTAGGGGTAATATACATGTAGGGTAGTAGGTAGGGTAATATACATGTAGGTAGGGAATAATATACATGTAGGTAGGGTAATATACATGTAGGAGTAATATACATGTAAGGGTAATATACATGTAGGATAATATACATTAATATACATGTAGGTAGGGTAATATACATGTAGGGGTAATATACATGTAGGTTGTGTAATATACATGTAGGTAATATACATGTAGGATAATATACATGTAGGGGTAATATACATGTAGGTAGGAGTAATATACATGTAGGTAGGGTAATATACATGTAGGTAGGGTAATATACATGTAGGGTAATATACATGTAGGGTAATATACATGTAGGGTAATATACATGTAAGGGTAATATACATGTAGGGGTAATATACATGTAGTAATATACATGTAGGGTAATATACATGTAGGAGTAATATACATGTGAGTATATACATGTAGGGGGTAATATACATGAGGAGTAATATACATGTAGGTAGAGGAGTAATACATGTAGGGCCATATACATAGTGGGGGTAAAACCACCATATGGATATATACGTGTGGTAAGGTATATACATGGCAAGGGTAATATACATGGGCGAGTAATATACATGTAGGGTAATATACATGTAGGGTAATATACATGTAGGGTAATATCATGTGGTGTATACATGTAGGGGGTAATATACATGTAGGTAGAGTAATATACATGTAGGGGTAATATACATGTAGGTAGAGGTAATATACATGTAGGGTAATATACATGTAGGGGTAATATACATGTAGGGTAATATACATGTAGGGTAATATACATGTAGGTAGGGTAATATACATGTAGGTAGGGTAATATACATGTAGGTAGAGGTAATATACATGTAGGGGGTAACATGTAGGGGTAATATACATGTAGGGTAATATACATGTAGGGTAATATACATGTAGGTAGGGTAATATACATGTGGTAGGGTAATATACATGTAGGTAGAGGTAATATACATGTAGGGTAATATACATGTAGGGTAATATACATGTAGGGTAATATACATGTAGGTAGAGGTAATATACATGTAGGATAATATACATGTATGGTAATACGTGTAAAAAAAAAAAAAAAAAAAATATGCCATTTAGCAGACGCGGTCCAAAGCGACTTACATGTCATGAGTAGCATACATGCTAGTGTGATGGGTGGTCCTGATCGAACCCACGTACCCGGGCAGTATACAAGTAGGTAGTGATATACATGTATGAGTAGGGGTAATATACATGTAGGTAGGGTAATATACATGTAGGTAGGGTAATATACATGTAGGTAGGGGTAATATACATGTAGGTAGGGGTAATATACATGTAGGTAGGGTAATATACATGTAGGTAGGGGTAATATACATGTAGGGTAATATATACATGTAGGTAGGGTAATATACATGGCAAGGGTAATATACATGTAGGTAGAGGTAATATACATGTAGGGTAATATACATGTAGGTAGAGGTAATATACATGTAGGGGTAATATACATGTAGGGGTAATATACATGTAGGGGTAATATACATGTAGGGTAATATACATGTAGGTAGGGTAATATACATGTAGGTAGGGTAAATATACATGTAGGGTAATATACATGTAGGGTAATATACATGTAGGGTAATATACATGTAGGGATTAATATACATGTAGGGGTAATATACATGTAGGGGTAATATACATGTAGGGGTAATATACATGTAGGATAATATACATGTAGGTGAGTAATATACATGTAGGTAGGTAATATACATGTAGGGGTAATATACATGTAGGTAGAGGTAATATACATGTAGGGGTAATATACATGTAGGGTAATATACATGTAGGGGTAATATACATGTAGGGGTAATATACATGTAGAGTAGAGAGTAATATACAGTAGCAGAGTTGAGGTAATATACATGTAGGTAAGAGGTAATATACATGTGAGGTAACATGTAGGGTAATATACATGTAGGGTAATATACATGTAGGTTGTGGTAGTATACATGTAGGTAGGGTAATATACATGTAGGTAGGGTAATATACATGTAGGTAGAGGTAATACATTTACATTTACATTTAAGTCATTTAGCAGACGCTCTTATCCAGAGCGACTTACAAATTGGTGCATTCACCTTATGACATCCAGTGGGACAGTCACTTAACAATAGTGCATCTAAAACTTAGGGGGTGGGGTGAGAGGGATTACTTAACCTATCCTAGGTATTCCTTAAAGGAGTGGGGTTTCAGGTGTCTCCGGAAGGTGGTGATTGACTCCGCTGTCCTGGCGTCGTGAGGGAGTTTGTTCCACCATTGGGGGGCCAGGGCAGCGAACAGTTTTGACTGGGCTGAGGCGGGAGCTGTGCTTCCTCAGTGGTAGGGAGGCGAGCAGGCCAGAGGTGGATGAACGCAGTGCCCTTGTTTGGGTGTAGGGCCTGATCAGAGCCTGGAGGTACTGAGGTGCCGTTCCCCTCACAGCTCCGTAGGCAAGCACCATGGTCTTGTAGCGGATGCGAGCTTCAACTGGAAGCCAGTGGAGAGAACGGAGGAGCGGGGTGACGTGAGAGAACTTGGGAAGGTTGAACACCAGACGGGCTGCGGCGTTCTGGATGAGTTGAAGGGGTTTAATGGCACAGGCAGGGAGCCCAGCCAACAGCGGGCGAGATCATGGAGCGGGCAGTCCCTTCCCCGGGAGGAAGAGCAGCTCCGTCTTGCCGAGTTCAGCTTGAGGTGGTGATCCGTCATCCACACTGATATGTCTGCCAGACATGCAGAGATGCGATTCGCCACCTGGTCATCAGAAGGGAAAGGAAGATTAATTGTGTGTCGTCTGCATAGCAATGATAAGAGAGACCATGTGAGGTTATGACAGAGCCAAGTGACTTGGTGTATAGCGAGAATAGGAGAGGGCCAAGAACAGAGCCCTGGGGACACCAGTGGTGAGAGCGCGTGGTGAGGAGACAGATTCTCGCCACGCCACCTGGTAGGAGCGACCTGTCCAGGTAGGGACGCAATCCAAGCGTGGGCCGCGCCGGAGATGCCCAACTCGGAGAGGGTGGAGAGGGAGGATCTGATGGTTCACAGTATCGAAGGCAGCCGATAGATCTAGAAGGATGAGAGCAGAGGAGAGAGAGTTAGCTTTAGCAGTGCGGGCGCCTCCGTGATACAGAGGAGAGCAGTCTCAGTTGAATGACTAGTCTTGAAACCTGACTGATTTGGATCAAGAAGGTCATTCAGAGAGAGAGATAGCGGGAGAGCTGGCCAAGGACAGCACGTTCAAGAGTTTTGGAGAGAAAAGAAAGAAGGGATACTGGTCTGTAATTGTTGACATCGGAGGATCGAGTGTAGGTTTTTCAGAAGGGGTGCAACTCTCGCTCTCTTGAAAGACGGAAGGGACGTAGCCATAGCAGTCAGGGATGAGTTGATGAGCGAGGTGAGGTAAGGAGAAGGTCTCCGGAAATGGTCTGGAGAAGAGGAGGGGATAGGGTCAAGCGGGCAGGTTGTTGGGCGGCCCGGCCGTCACAAGACCTTGAGATTTCATCTGGAGAGAGAGGGAGAAAGAGGTCAGAGCACAGGGTAGGGCAGTGTGAGCAGAACCAGCAGTGTCGTTTGACTTAGCAAACGAGGATCGGATGTCGTCGACCTTCTTTTCAAAATGGTTGACAGAGTCATCTGCAGAGAGGGAGGAGGGGGGGGCGGAGGATTCAGGAGGAGGAGAAGGTGGCAAAGAGCTTCCTAGGGTTAGAGGCAGCAGCTTGGAATTTAGCGTGGTAGAAAGTGGCTTTAGCAGCAGAGACAGAGGAGGAAAATGTAGAGGAGGGAGTGAAAGGATGCCAGGTCCGCAGGGAGGCGAGTTTTCCTCCATTTCCGCTCGGCTGCCCGGGCCCTGTTCTGTGAGCTCGCAATGAGTCATCGAGCCACGGAGGCGGGAGGGGAGGACCGAGCCGGCCTGGAGGATAGGGGACATAGAGAGTCAAGGGATGCAGAGAGGGAGGAGAGGAGGGTTGAGGAGGCAGAATCAGGAGATAGGTGGGAGAAGGTTTGAGCGGAGGAAGAGATGATAGGATGGAAGAGGAGAGAGTAGCGGGGAGAGAGAGCGAAGGTTGGGACGGCGCGATACCATCCGAGTAGGGGCAGTGTGGGAGGTGTTGGATGAGAGCGAGAGGAAAAAGGATACAAGGCAGTGGTCGGAGACTTGGAGGGAGTTGCAATGAGGTTAGTGGAAGAACAGCATCTAGTAAAGATGAGGTCGAGCGTATTGCCTGCCTTGTGAGTAGGGGGAAGGTGAGAGGGTGAGGTCAAAGAGGAGAGGTGGAAAGAAGGAGGCAGAGAGGAAAAGAGTCAAAGGTAGACGTGGGGAGGTTAAAGTCGCCCAGAACTGTGAGAGGTGAGCCGTCCTCAGGAAAGGAGCTTATCAAGGCATCAAGCTCATTGATGAACTCTCCGAGGAACCTGGAGGCGATAAATGATAAGGATGTTAAGCTTGAAAGGGCTAGTAACTGTGACAGCATGGAATTCAAAGGAGGCGATAGACAGATGGGTAAGGGGAGAAAGAGAGAATGACCACTTGGGAGAGATGAGGATCCGTGCCACCACCCCGCTGACCAGACGCTCTCGGGGTGTGCGAGAACACGTGGGCGGACGAAGAAGAGCAGTAGGAGTAGCAGTGTTGTCTGTGGTGATCCATGTTTCCGTCAGGGCCAAGAAGTCGAGGGACTGGAGGAGGCATAGGCTGAGATGAACTCTGCCTTGTTGACCGCAGATTGGCAGTTCCAGAGGCTACCGGAGACCTGGAACTCCCGTGGGTCATGCGCGCTGGGACCACCAAAGTAGGGTGGCCGCGGCCACGCGGTGAGGAGCGTTTGTATGGTCTGTGCAGAGAGGAGAGAACAGGGATAAACCGACACATAGTTGACAGGCTACAGAAGAGGCTACGCTAATGCAAAAGAGATTGGAATGACAAGTGGACTACACGTCTCGAATGTTCAGAAAGTTAAGCTACGTAGCAAGAATCTTATTGACTAAAATGATTAAAATGATACAGTACTGCTGAAGTAGGCTAGCTGGCAGTGGCTGCGTTGTTGACACTACACTAATCAAGTCGTTCCGTTGAGTGTAATAGTTTCTGCAGTGTTGCTATTCGGGGGCTAGCAGGCTGGCTAGCAGTGTTGTTTACGTTACGTTGCGTTAAAGAACGACAATAGATGGCTAGCGAACCTAGAAAATCGCTCTAGACTACACAATTATCTTTGATACAAAGACGGCTATGTAGCTAGCTAAGTAGCTAGCTACGATCAAACAAATCAAACCGTTGTACTGTAATGAAAATGAAGTGAAAATGTGATACAACCTGTGAATGCGACCGGGTAGTTGAGTTCTATACAGAAGCGTTGGCTAGCGTTGGCTAGCTGTTGGCTAGCTAGCAGAGTCACCTACGTTAAGGACGACAAATAGCTGGCTAGCTAACCTCGGTAAATTAAGATAATCACTCTAAGACTACACACTCTAAACCTAAACAACACAATTATCTTGGATACGATGATACGATGATACTGAAGACAGCAAAGACAGCTATGTAGCTAGCTAACACTAAACTAATCAAGTCGTTCAGTTGAGTGTAACAGTTTCTCCAGTGCAGCTAATCAGTGGACGTTAGCTAGCTGGCTAGTGAAGACTACGTTAGGACGGCGAAATACGATAATTACGCAATTATCTTTGATACAAAGACGGCTATGTAGCTAGCTGAGAAGAAATTGCTAAGATAAGACAAATCAAACCGTTGTGATATAATGAAATATAATGAAAAAGTTATACTACCCGTTGGAGCGACGTGCAGATG
>NW_025752477.1:0-12562 GCF_021184085.1 Oncorhynchus gorbuscha | reverse complement strand
CGAAAATATTTTTAACAAGGGGGACATTGAGTTTTCAATATTAGTGAGTCATATCAGGAGATTTTTAGCAAATAAGTTACGTTTGTATTCCTGTTTGCCAATACTGATACCTGTTACATTTTGGGGCCTGTTTTATTCTATCTGCAAGCAGTTCAATAGCCAGTGCAAACATGAGGGGAGAAAGGACATCCCTGTCTCAAGTCAAATCCAACTTTATTTGTCACATGTGCCAAATACAACAAGTGTAGACCTTACCCTGAAATGCTTACTTACAAGTCCTTAATCAACAGTGCAGTTCAAGAAGAGTTAAGAATATATTTACCAAATAAACAAACAAAAAAAATTAACACAATAACGAGGCTATATAAAGGGGGTACCAGAACTGAGTCAGTGTGCGGGGGTACATGTAGGTAGGAGTGAAGTGACTATGCATAGATAATAAACAGAAGGTAGCAGCAGGGTACACAACAAATGGGGTGGGGGTCAATGTAATAGTCCGGTGGCCATTTGATTCATTGTTCAGCAGTCTTATGGCTTGGGGGTAGAAGCTTTTAAGGAGCCTTTTGGTCCTAGACTTGGCGCTCCAGTACTGCTTGCCGTGCGGTAGCAGAGAAAACAGTCTATGACTTGGGTAACTGGAGTCTCTGTCATGTTTGTCATTTATTATCATGTCTTGTCCCTGTGCTCCCCATGCTATTCGTTTCCCTCTGCTGGTCTTATTTGGTTCTTTCCCTCCTATCCCTCTCTCTCCCCCTCCCTCTCTCACTCTCTCGCTCTCTCTTCTCTCTATCGTTCCGTTCCTGCTCCCAGCTGTTCCTATTCCCCTAATCATCATTTAGTCTTCCCACACCTGTTCCCGATCCTTTCCCCTGATTAGAGTCCCTATTTATTCCTTTGTGTCCCGTTCCTGTGCCGTCGGTTCCTTGCATTGTATTCACCATGCTGTGATTGCGTTTCGCCCTGTCCTGTCGTGTTTTTGCCGTGATTGTGTATCACCCTGTCCTGTCGTGTTTTGTGCCTTCATCAGACGCTGCGTGTGAGCAGGTGTCTCAGTCGACTACGGCCTGCGCCTACCCGGCGACCTGCAGTCTGTGGCCGCTTCTCCAGTTGTTTTCCCTCTACAAATCTAGAGGATTTCAGTTATTCCGTTTTGAGCATTAATAAACTCTGTTTCTGTTAAGTCGCGTTTGGGTCCTCTTTCACCCGCATGACAGAAGGAACCGACCAAGGAATGGACCCAGCGACTTCAGGCTCGTTACACTGCCGTCGAGATCCAAGGAGCCATGCTCGGCAGACACGAGCAGGAATTGTCTGCTGCTCGCCATGCCGTGGAGAACCTGGCCGCTCAGGTTTCCGACCTCTCTGGACAGTTCCAGAGTCTACGTCTCGTGCCACCTGTTACTCCCTGGCCTGCCGAGCCTCCAGAACCCAGGGTTAATAACCCACCTTGCTACTCCGGGCAGCCCACTGAGTGCCGCTCCTTTCTCACGCAGTGTGAGATTGTGTTCTCTCTCAACCCCACACATACTCTAGAGAGAGCTCGGGTTGCTTACGTCATTTCACTCCTTACTGGCCGGGCTCGAGAATGGGGCACAGCTATCTGGGAGGCAAGGGCTGATTGCTCTAACAGATTCCAGAACTTTAAAGAGGAGATGATTCGGGTTTTTGACCGTTCAGTTTTGGTGGGGAGGCTTCTAGGGCCCTGGCTTCCTTATGCCAAGGTGAACGGTCCATAACGGATTATTCCATTGAGTTTCGCACTCTTGCTGCCTCTAGTGAGTGGAACGAGCCGGCGCTGCTCGCTCGTTTTCTGGAGGGACTCCACGCAGTGGTTAAGGATGAGATTCTCTCCCGGGAGGTTCCTTCAGATGTGGACTCTTTGATTGCTCTCGCCATCCGCATAGAACGACGGGTAGATCTTCGTCACCGGGCTCGTGGAAGAGAGCTCGCATCAACGGTGTTTCCCTGCTCCGCATCGCAACCATCTCCCTCCTCTGGCTTTGAGACTGAGCCCATGCAGCTGGGAGGGATTCGCATCTCGAATAAGGAGAGGGAACGGAGGATCACCAACCGCCTGTGCCTCTATTGCGGAGTTGCTGGACATTTTGTTAATTCATGTCCAGTAAGAGGCCAGAGCCCATCAGTAAGCGGAGGGCTACTGGTGAGCGCTACTACTCAGTCCTCTTCATCTAGATCTTGTACTACTATGTCGGTCCATCTACGCTGGACCGGTTCGGGTGCTACATGCAGTGCCTTGATTGACTCTGGGGCTGAGGGTTGTTTCATGGACGAAGCATGGGTTCGGAAACATAACATTCCTTTCAGACCATTAGACAACCCTACGCCCATGTTTGCCTTAGATGGTAGTCATCTTCCCAGTATCAAATTTGAGACACTACCTTTAACTCTCACAGTATCTGGTAACCACAGTGAGACTATTTCTTTTTGATTTTCCGTTCACCGTTTACACCTGTTGTTTTGGGTCATCCCTGGCTAGTATGTCATAATCCTTCTATTAATTGGTCTAGTAATTCTATCCTATCCTGGAACGTTTCTTGTCATGTGAAGTGTTTAATGTCTGCCATCCCTCCCGTTTCTTCTCTCCCTACTTCTCAGGAGGAACCTGGCGATTTGACAGGAGTGCCGGAGGAATATCATGATCTGCGCACGGTCTTCAGTCGGTCCCGAGCCAACTCCCTTCCTCCTCACCGGTCGTATGATTGTAGTATTGATCTCCTTCCAGGGACCACGCCTCCTCGAGGTAGACTATACTCTCTGTCGGCTCCCGAACGTAAGGCTCTCGAGGATTATTTGTCTGTGTCTCTTGGCCGGTACCATAGTGCCTTCTTCTTCTCCGGCCGGGGCGGGGTTCTTTTTGTTAAGAAGAAGGACGGTACTCTGCGCCCCTGCGTGGATATCGAGGGCTGAATGACATAACGGTTAAGAATCGTTATCCGCTTCCCCTTATGTCATCAGCCTTCGAGATTCTGCAGGGAGCCAGGTGCTTTACTAAGTTGGACCTTCGTAACGCTTACCATCTCGTGCGCATCAGAGAGGGGACGAGTGGAAAACGGCGTTTAACACTCCGTTAGGGCATTTTGAGTACCGGGTTCTGCCGTTCGGTCTCGCCAATGCGCCAGCTGTTTTTCAGGCATTAGTTAATGATGTTCTGAGAGACATGCTGAACATTTTGTTTTTGTCTATCTTGACGATATCCTGATTTTTCTCCGTCACTCGAGATTCATGTTCAGCACGTTCGACGTGTTCTACAGCGCCTTTTAGAGAATTGTCTCTACGTAAAGGCTGAGAAGTGCTCTTTTCATGTCTCCTCCGTTACTTTTCTCGGTTCCGTTATTTCCGCTGAAGGCATTCAGATGGATTCCGCTAAGGTCCAAGCTGTCAGTGATTGGCCCGTTCAGGTCACGTGTCGAGTTGCAGCGCTTTTTAGGTTTCGCTAATTTCTATCGGCGTTTCATTCGTAATTTCGGTCAAGTTGCTGCCCCTCTCACAGCTCTTACTTCTGTCAAGACGTGTTTTAAGTGGTCCGGTTCCGCCCAGGGAGCTTTTGATCTTCTAAAAGAACGTTTTACGTCCGCTCCTATCCTCGTTACTCCTGACGTCACTAGACAATTTATTGTCGAGGTTGGCCTTCAGAGGTAGGCGTGGGAGCCATTCTATCCCAGCGCTTCCAGTCTGACGATAAGGTTCATCCTTGCGCTTATTTTTCTCATCGCCTGTCGCCATCTGAGCGCAACTATGATGTGGGTAACCGTGAACTGCTCGCCATCCGCTTAGCCCTAGGCGAATGGCGACAGTGGTTGGAGGGGGCGACCGTTCCTTTTGTCGTTTGGACAGACCATAAGAACCTTGAGTACATCCGTTCTGCCAAACGACTTAATGCCCGTCAAGCTCGTTGGGCGTTGTTTTTCGCTCGTTTCGAGTTTGTGATTTCTTACCGTCCGGGTAGCAAGAACACCAAGCCTGATGCCTTATCCCGTCTGTTTAGTTCTTCTGTGGCTTCTACTGATCTCGAGGATTCTTCCTTATGGGCGTGTTGTCGGGTTGACAGTCTGGGGAATTGAAAGACAGGTTAAGCAAGCACTCACGCACACTGCGTCGCCGCGCGCTTGTCCTAGTAACCTCCTTTTCGTTCCTGTTTCCACTCGTCTGGCTGTTCTTCAGTGGGCTCACTCTGCCAAGTTAGCTGGTCATCCCGGTGTTCGAGGCACTCTTGCGTCTATTCGCCAGCGCTTTTGGTGGCCGACTCAGGAGCGTGACACGCGCCGTTTCGTGGCTGCGTGTTCAGACTGCGCGCAGAAGAAGTCTGGTAATTTTTTTTCTGCTTCTGCTCCTGGTCTTGCTGGGTCTCAGTCTGTTCCCTGCCATCGCATCTCTCCTGTTCTTGTCCCTGCCCTTGCTGTGTCTCAGTCTGTCCCTAGTTCTCATTTTTTTTTTTAGAGTAGTACCCTAGTTTCCCTTTTTATCGTTTTTAATTACGGTCCTGAGGAGAGGAGTTGGGTTCTTTCTCGGGACGTGCTGGACCGTTTGATCTATGATTTCCTCCGTTGCTGCCAGTGTTCCTCCTCGAGAGCGCCAGGAGCGCTCGGTGAGTGGGGGGGTACTGTCATGTTTGTCATTTATTATCATGTCTTGTCCCTGTGCTCCCCATGCTATTCGTTTCCCTCTGCTGGTCTTATTTGGTTCTTTCCCTCCTATCCCTCTCTCTCCCCCTCCCTCTCTCACTCTCTCGCTCTCTCTTCTCTCTATCGTTCCGTTCCTGCTCCCAGCTGTTCCTATTCCCCTAATCATCATTTAGTCTTCCCACACCTGTTCCCGATCCTTTCCCCTGATTAGAGTCCCTATTTATTCCTTTGTGTCCCGTTCCTGTGCCGTCGGTTCCTTGCATTGTATTCACCATGCTGTGATTGCGTTTCGCCCTGTCCTGTCGTGTTTTTTGCCGTGATTGTGTATCACCCTGTCCTGTCGTGTTTTGTGCCTTCATCAGACGCTGCGTGTGAGCAGGTGTCTCAGTCGACTACGGCCTGCGCCTACCCGAAGCGACCTGCAGTCTGTGGCCGCTTCTCCAGTTGTTTTCCCCTCTACAAATCTAGAGGATTTCAGTTATTCCGTTTTGAGCATTAATAAACTCTGTTTCTGTTAAGTCGCGTTTGGGTCCTCTTTCACCCGCATGACAGTCTCTGACAATTTTATGGGATTTCCTCTGACACTGCCTATTATATAGGTCCTGATTTGCAAGAAGCTTGGCCCCAGTGATGTACTGGGTCGTATGCACTACCCTCTGTAGTGCCTTATGGTCAGATGCAGAGCAGTTGCCATACCAGGCAGCGACGGTCAGGATGCTCTCCATGGTGCAGCTGTAGAACCTTTTGAGGATCTGGGGACCCATGCCAAAATGTTTCAGTCTCCTGAGGGGAAAAAGGTTTTGTCAGTGCCCTCTTCACGACTGTCTTGGTGTGTTTGGACCATGATAGATCGTTGGTGATGCGGACACCAAGGAACTTGAAACATTCGACCTGCTCCACTAAAGCCCCGTTGATGTTAAAGCCCACCTTTTCCTTAGTCCACAATCAGCTCCTTTGTCTTGCTCACATTGAGGGAGAGGTTGTTGTCCTGGCACCACACTGCCAGTGCTCTGACCTCCCTATAGGCTGTCCCATCATTGTCTGTCGTCAGCAAACTTAATGATGGTGTTGGAGTCGTGTTTGTCCACGCAGTTGTGGGTGAACAGGGAGTACAGGAGGGGACTAAGTACACACCCCTGAGGGGCCCCAGTGTTGAGGATCAGCGTGGCAGATGTGTTGTTGCCTACCCTTACCACCTGGGGCCGGCCTGTCAGGAAGTCCAGGATCCAGTTGTAGAGGGAAGTGTTTAGTCCCAGGGTCCTTAAGGGACCCTGACCATGAGAAACAAGGTTGTCTGGGCTGATGAAACCAAGATTTAAGTCTTTGTTCTGAATGCCAAGAGTCACGTCTGAAGGAAACCTGGCACAATCCCTACAGTGAAGCATGGTGGTGGCAGCATCATGCTGTGGGGATGTATTTCAGCGGCAGGGGCTGGGAGACTAGTCAGGATCGAGGGGAAAGATGAACGGCGCAGAGTAAAAGAGATCCTTGATGAAAACCTGCTCCAGAGTGGACTAAGACCCTAAGCAAACAGCCAAGACAACGCAGGAGTGGCCTAGGGACAAGTCTCTGAATGTCCTTGAGTGGCCCAGCCAGAGCCTGGACTTGAACCCGATCAAACATCTCTGGAGAGACCTGAAAATAGCTGTGCAGCGACACTCACCATCCAACCTGACAGCTTGAGAGGATCTGCAGAGAAGAACTCCCCAAATACAGGCGTGCCATGCTTGTCGTGTCATACCCAAGGCCTTTTATTTTATTCATGTTTTATTTTCATCAATTTTCATCATTTTGTTGGCCTTGTTTAGAATCAAAGTTAACCTTGTCTGTCATTGAAGAACCAGATAAAAACATTTTCGCAGACATGCCATATGAGGGTGATGGACATCTCATGTATATGGAAGAGTCAGTATGAATACCTACTGTATTGTATATAAAACGTGTGAACATGTAGGCTGGGCAAACATTTAACAGAGAACACACAGAAAACATAAAGCAAGTACTTATTTGTACTTTTTAGGGATTTTAAGCTCCTCCACTAATGTACAGTCGTGGCCAAAAGTTTTGAGAATGACACAAATATTAATTTTCACATAGTCTGCTGCCTCAGTTTGTATGATGGCAATTTGCATATACTCCAGAATGTTATGAAGAGTAATCGGATGAATTAAAATGAATTACAAAGTCCCTCTTTGCCATGCAAATGAACTGAATCCCCCCAAAACATTTCCACTGCATTTCAGCCCTGCCACAAAAGGACCAGCTGACATCATGTTAGTGATTATCTCGTTAACACAGGTTTGTGAGTGTTGACGAAGACAAGGCTGAAGATCACTCTGTCATGCTGATTGAGTTCGAATAACAGGCGGAAGCTTCAAAAGGAGGGTGGTGCTTGGAATCATTATTCTTCCTCTGTCAATCATGGTTACCTGCAAGGAACCACATGTCGCCATCATTGCTTTGCACAAAAAGGGCTTCACAGGCAAGGATTTTGCTGCCAGTAAGATTGCACCTAAATCAACCATTTATCGGATAATCAGGAACTTCAAGGAGAGCGGTTCAATTGTTGTGAAGAAGGCTTCAGGGCGCCCAAGAAAGTCCCGCAAGCACCAGGACTGTCTCCTAAAGTTGATTCAGCTGCGGGATTGGAGCACCACCAGTACAGAGCTTGCTCAGGAATGGCAGCAGGCAGGTGTGAGTGCATCTGCATGCACAGTGAGGCGAAGACTTTTGGAGGATGGCCTGGTGTCAAGAAGGGCAGCAAACAGCAGCACTTCTCTCCAGGAAAAACATCAGGGACACACTGATATTCTGCAAAAGGTACAGGGATTGGACTGCTGAGGACTGGGGTAAAGTCATTTTCTCTGATGAATCCCTTTCCGATTGTTTGGGGCATCCGGAAAAAGCTTGTCCGGAGAAGACAAGGTGAACGCTACCATCAGTCCTGTGTCATGCCAACAGTAAAGCATCCTTAGACCATTCATGTGTGGGTTGCTTCTCAGCCAAGGGAGCCAATTTTGCCTAAGAACACAGCCATGAATAAAGAATGGTACCAACACATCCTCCGAGAGCAACTTCTCCCAACCACCTAGGAAAAGTTTGATGACGAACAATGCCTTTTACAGCATGGTGGAGCACCTTGCCTTAAGGAAAAAGTGATAACTAAGTGGCTCGGGGAACAAAACATCGATATTTTGGGTCCATGGCCAAGACACTCCCCAGACTTTAATCCCATTGAGAACTTTTGGTCAATCCTCAAGAGGTGGGTGGACAAACAAAAACCCACAAATTCTGACAAACTCCAAGCATTGATTATGCAAGAATGGGCTGCCGTCAATCAGGATGTGGCCCAGAAGTTAATTGACAGCATGCCAGTGCGGATTGCAGAGGTCTTGAAAAGAAGGGTCAACACTGCAAATATTGACTCTTTGCATCAACTTCATGTAATTGCCAATAAAAGCCTTTGACACTTATGAAATGCTTGTAGTTATACTTCAATATTCCATAGTAACATCTGACAAAAATATCTAAAGACACTGAAGCAGCAAACTCTGTGGAAATTAATATTTGTGTCATTCTCAAAACTTTTGGCCACGACTGTACTGTACCAAAAATCTGTGGATTATGTCATTGTAAATACATTGGAGAAAGACTGCCACTTAAATACTGTCGTCAGTTTGCAATACCTTTGAATTAAAGTATAGTGCGTGGTGGGTCTCTATTGGGTGCACTGAGAGACCTAAGTGAGATGGGTGGAGGCACCACACATACTCCAGGGAAGTGTCTGATGCCCCCAGCTCCCCATCCCGATCCCTCGGATAGAGCCCATCTCCACTCTCGCCAATAACCACTGTTGGATCTTAACTATGTTTACAAGGAATAATACAAATTCAGAAAGTATTCAGGCCCCTCGACTTTTTCCACATTTTGTTACGTTACAGCTTTATTTTTATTTATATATTTATTTTATTTTTAATATAATTTTTACCCCCTTTTGTCCCCAATTTCGTGGTATCCAATTGTTAGTAGTTACTATCTTGTCTCATTGCTACTACTCCCGTACGGGCTCAGGAGAAATGAAGGTCGAAATCCATGTGTCCTCCGAAACACAACACAACCTTAACACAGCGCGCATCCAACCCGGAAGCCAGCCGCACCAATGTGTCGCAGGAAACACAGTGCACCTGGCGACCTGGTTGGCGCGCACTGCGCCCGGCCCTCCACAGGAGACAAGGATATCCCTATCGGCCAAACACTCCCTAACCCGGACGCCATTTGTGTGTCACCCCATGGACCTCCCGGTCGCGGCCGGCTGCGACAGAGCCTGGGCTCGAACCGAGGGTCTCTGGTGGCACAGCTAGCGCTGTGATGCAGTGCCCTAGGCCACTGTTTCACCCTTTACAGCGTCATTCTAAAATGGATTAAATAGTTTCCACCCTCATCAATCTACACACAATACCCCACAATGACAAGGCAAAAACTGTCATGTTTTGTCTTATATTGTCTTGTCATTTTGCTTTCCCTTCTGTTCGTTTCCCCCTGCTGGTCTTATTAGGTTTGTTCCCTTTTTCTATCCCTCTCTCTCTCCCTCCCTCTCTCTCCTCTCTCTATCGTTCCGTTCCTGCTCCCAGCTGTTCCTATTCCCCTAATCAATCATCTAATCTTTTCACACCTGTTCCGTATCTTGCCCTCTGATTAGAGTCCCTATTTCTCCCCTTGTCTTCCGTTTCTGTCCTGTCGGATCCTTGTATATTGTTCGCCGTGCTGTGTCTTTGTCTCGCCCTGTCGTGTCTTGTTTCCCGCAGAGGCTGCGTGTGAGCAGGTGTCTGAGTCTGCTACGGTCGGTGCCTTCCCGAGGCAACCTACAGTTTATGGTCGAGTCTCCAGTCTGTCCTCGTCACTACGAGTGGAATTAGTTCTTTATGTTTTGTTTTCTGCTCTGATTTGTCTAGGAGTATTGCCTATTTCCTTTACTGGAATAAAGACTCTGTTTTCGCCAAGTCGCTTTTGGGTCCTCATTCACCTGCATAACAGAAGGATCCGACCAAGAATGGACCCAGCGACTATGGATTCTCTCTACTCTACTCTCGAGTTCCAGGGAGCGATGCTCGGCAGACACGAGCAGGAATTGTCTGCTGCTCGGCATGCCGTTGAGACCCTGGCCGCTCAGGTCTCCGACCTCTCAGGACAGTATCAGAGTCTTCGTCTCGTGCCACCAGCTACTTCCGGGTCTTCCGAGCCTCCGGAACCTAGGGTTAATAACCCACCATGTTATTCTGGGCAGCCCACTGAGTGCCGCTCCTTTCTCACCCAGTGTGATATAGTGTTCTCTCTCCAACCCAACACATACTCAAGAGAGAGAGCTCGGATTGCCTACGTCATATCACTCCTTACTGGTCGGGCTCGGCAGTGGGGCACAGCTATCTGGGAGGCAAGCGCTGAGTGTACTAACAATTATCTGAACTTTAAAGAGGAGATGATAAGGGTTTTTGATCGTTCAGTTTTTGGGAAAGAAGCTTCCTGGTCCCTGTCTTCCCTATGTCAAGGTAATCGATCCATAACGGATTACTCTATAGAGTTTCGCACTCTTGCTGCCTCCAGTAACTGGAACGAGCAGGCGTTGCTCGCTCGTTTTCTGGAGGACTCCACGCTAAGGTTAAGGATGAGATTCTCTCTCGGGAGGTTCCATCCAGCGTGGATTCTTTGATTGAACTCACTATTCGCATTGAACGACGGGTAGATCTTCGTCACCGAGCTCATAGAAGAGAGCTCGCGTTAACTGTGTCTCCCTCTCTCCGACACTACCATCTTTCCCCACTGACTCAGGTGTTGAGCCCATGCAGCTGGGGGTATTCGCATTTCGACTAAGGAGAGGGAACGGAGAATCACCAACCGCCTCTGTCTCTATTGCGGTTCCGCTGGTCATTTTGTCATTTCATGTCCAGTTAAAGGCCAGAGCTCATCAGTAAGCGGAGGGCGACTGATAAGCGCTACTAGACGGTCCTCTCCGTCAAGTACCTGTACTACCTTACCGGTCCATCTACGCTGGACCGGATCGGCAGCTTCCTGCAGTGCATTAATAGACTCTGGGGCGGAGGGCTGTTTTATGGACGAAGCCTGGGCTCGAACATGACATTCCTCTCAGACAGTTAGGGAGCCCACGGTCATGTTTGCCTTGGATGGTAGTCCTCTCCCCAGTATATTATGTGAAACACTACCTTTAACCCTCACTGTATCTGGTAACCATAGTGAGACCATTTCTTTTTTGATTTTTGTTCACCTTTTACACCTGTTGTTTTGGGTCATCCCTGGCTTGTGTGTCATAATCCTTCTTTTGATTGGTCTAGTAATTCTATCCTTTCCTGGAACGTTTCTTGTCATGTGAAGTGTTTAATGTCTGCTATTTCTCCTGTTTGTTCTGCTCCCTCTTCACAGGAGGAACCTGGTGATTTGACAGGAGTGCCGGAGGAATATCATGGTCTGCGCACGGTCTTCAGTCGGTCCAGAACCAACTCCCTTCCTCCTCACCGGTCGTATGATTGTTGTTCTGATCTCCTCAAGAAGCGTTTTGCATCCGCTCCTATCCTTGTTGCACCTGACGTCACTAAACAGTTTATTGTCGAGGTTGACGCGTCGGGGGTGGGCGTGGGAGCCATTCTGTCCCAGCGCTCCGATACTGACGATGGGGTCCACCCTTGCGCGTATTTTTCTCATCGCCTGTCACCGTCGGAACGTAACTATGATGTGGCTAACCGTGAACTGCTCGCCATCCGTTTAGCCCTAGGCAAATGGCGACAGTGGTTGGAGGGCGACCGTTCCTTTTGTCGTTTGGACTGACCAAAGGAACCTTGAGTACATCCGTTCTGCCAAACGACTGAATGCGCGTCATGCTCGTTGGGCGTTGTTTTTCGCTCGTTTCGAGTTCGTTATTTCTTATTGCCCGGGTACTAAGAACACCAAGCCTCATGCTTTATCCCGTCTCTTTAGTTCTTCTGTGGCTTCTACTGTTCCCGAGGGGATCCTTCCTGTTGGGCGTGTTGTCGGGTTGACTGTCTGGGGAATTGAGAGACAGGTTAAGCAAGCACTCACGCACACTGCATCGCCGCGCGCTTGTCCTAGTAACCTTCTTTTCGTTCCTGTTTCTACTCGTCTGGCTGTTCTTCAGTGGGCTCACTCTGCCAAGTTAGCTGGCCATCCCGGCGTTCGAGGTACTCTTGCTTCTATTCGCCAGCGCTTTTGGTGGCCTACTCAGGAGCGTGACACGCGCCGTTTCGTGGCTGCGTGTTCAGACTGCGCGCAGAATAAGTCTGGTAATTTTTTTTCTGCTTCTGCTCCTGGTCTTGCTGGGTCCCAGTCTGTTCCCTGCCACCACATCTCTTCTGTTCTTGTTCCTGCCCTTGCTGTGTCTCAGTCTGTCCCTAGTTGTTACTCTCCTGGCCTGTTTGGTCCTGTTTGCTCTAAAGCTTTCAGTTCTCTACCCGTGTCTCATTTTTTTTTTTAGAGTAGTACCCTAGTTTCCCTTTTTATCGTTTTCCGTTACGGTCCTGAGGAGAGGAGTTGGGTTCTTTCTCGGGACGTGCTGGACCGTTTGTGATCTATGATTTCTTCCGTTGCCGCCAGTGTTCCTCCTCGAGAGCGCCAGGAGGCGCTCGGTGAGTGGGGGGGTACTGTCATGTTTTGTCTTATATTGTCTTGTCATTTTGCTTTCCCTTCTGTTCGTTTCCCCCTGCTGGTCTTATTAGGTTCGTTCCTTTTCTATCCTCTCTCTCTCCCTCCCTCTCTCTCCTCTCTCTATCGTTCCGTTCCTGCTCCCAGCTGTTCCTATTCCCCTAATCAATCATCTAATCTTTTCACACCTGTTCCGTATCTTGCCCTCTGATTAGAGTCCCTATTTCTCCCCTTGTCTTCCGTTTCTGTCC
>NW_025752476.1:2500-12565 GCF_021184085.1 Oncorhynchus gorbuscha | reverse complement strand
TCTTCCCTTTACATGATTGTGTGTGTGTGAGTGTGTATGCGGTAATGGGTCCTGCTGCCAACAGAATATGACGTATGCTCTGCTACAGGCATGGAGGGTCAGTACCAGCTCAAATGTGCCAAGTGGAGGGATTGTGTGTGTGTGTGTGTGTGTGTGTGTGTGTGTGTGTGTGTGTGTGTGTGTGTGTGTGTGTGTGTGTGTGTGTGTGCGTGCGTGCGTGCGTGCGTGCGTGCGTGTGTGCGTGCGTGCGTGCGTGTGTGTGTGCTCGCTCTAGCCCACGGATATATACGGTCGGGTTTAAGGTCATGAAATGTTTCATAAAATAGAAAATAATGCATAATGAAATCCATAAAATGTTTAATTCATAACTTTCGGCTACCGTGAGGTTTTATTTTTAATTAATCTTTATCTGCCATCAGTGCCTGAGCATTAAGGACCTAACTGTACGCGCTCTGACTGAAACCTGTAAGAGTGGACACTGTTCTGTTAGTGCTGCTGAAGACAGGAAGACACTGTTCTGTTAGTGCTGCTGAAGACAGGAAGACACTGTTCTGTTAGTGCTGCTGAAGACAGGAAGACGAAGTAGGACATTCTAACTGTTAGTGCTGCTGAAGACAGGAAGACACTGTTCTGTTAGTGCTGCTGAAGACAGGAAGACGAAGTAGGACATTCTAACTGTTAGTGCTGCTGAAGACAGGAAGACACTGTTCTGTTAGTGCTGCTGAAGACAGGAAGACGAAGTAGGACATTCTAACTGTTAGTGCTGCTGAAGACAGGAAGACACTGTTCTGTTAGTGCTGCTGAAGACAGGAAGACGAAGTAGGACATTCTAACTGTTAGTGCTGCTGAAGACAGGAAGACGAAGTAGGACATTCTAACTGTTAGTGCTGCTGAAGACAGGAAGACACTGTTCTGTTAGTGCTGCTGAAGACAGGAAGACACTGTTCTGTTAGTGCTGCTGAAGACAGGAAGACACTGTTCTGTTAGTGCTGCTGAAGACAGGAAGACACTGTTCTGTTAGTGCTGCTGAAGACAGGAAGACACTGTTCTGTTAGTGCTGCTGAAGACAGGAAGATGAAGTAAGACATTCTAACCTCATAACTAGACAGTGGAGACTTTATGTTCTAGACTTTATGTTCTGGACATTATGTTCTAGACTTTATGTTCTAGACTTTATGTTCCAAACAGGATTTAAACTTTGTTCAAATCTTTATGTTCTAGACTTTATGTTCTAGACTTTATGTTCTAGACTTTATGTTCTAGACTTTATGTTCTAAACTTTATGTTCTAGACTTTGTTCTACACTTTATTTTCTAGACTTTATGTTCTAGACTTTGTTCTAAACTTTATGTTCTAGACTTTATGTTCGAAACTTTATGTTCTAGACTTTATGTTCTAGACTTTATGTTCTAAACTTTATGTTCTAGACTTTGTTCTACACTTTATTTTCTAGACTTTATGTTCTAGACTTTATGTTCGAAACTTTATGTTCTAGACTTTATGTTCTAGACTTTATGTTCGAAACATTATGTTCTAAACCTTATTTTCTAAAATTCATGTTCTTAACATTATGTTCTAAACTTACTGTTTTAGGCTTTATGTTCTAGACTTTATGTTCTAGACTTTATGTTCCAGACAGGATTTAAACTTTATGTTCAAATCTTTATGTTCTAGACTTTATTTTCTAGACTTTATGTTCTAGACTTTATGTTCTAGACTTTATGTTCTAGACTTTCTTCTAAACTTTATGTTCTAGACTTTATTTTCTACACTTTATGTTCTAGACTTTATGTTCTAAACTTTATGTTCTAGACTTTATTTTCTACACTTTATGTTCTAGACTTTATGTTCTAGACTTTATTTTCTAGACTTTATGTTCTAGACTTCATGTTCTAGACTTTATGTTCTAGACTTTATGTTCTAAACTTTATGTTCTAGACTTTATTTTCTACACTTTATGTTCTAGACTTTATGTTCTAGACTTTATTTTCTACACTTTATGTTCTAGACTTTATGTTCTAAACTTTATGTTCTAGACTTTATTTTCTACACTTTATGTTCTAGACTTTATGTTCTAGACTTTATGTTCTAAACTTTATTTTCTAGACTTTATGTTCTAGACTTCATGTTCTAGACTTTATGTTCTAAACTTTATGTTCTAGACTTTATTTTCTACACTTTATGTTCTAGACTTTATGTTCTAGACTTTATTTTCTACACTTTATGTTCTAAACTTTATGTTCTAAACTTTATGTTCTAGACGTTATTTTCTAGACTTTATGTTCTAGACTTCATGTTCTAGACTTTATTTTCTAGACTTTATGTTCTAGACTTCATGTTCTAGACTTTATGTTCTAGACTTTATGTTCTAGACTTTATGTTCTAAACTTTATGTTCTAGACTTCATGTTCTACACTTTATGTTCTAGACTTAATTTAATTGTCTTTCTGTTCTAAACTTTATGTTCTAGACGTTATGTTCTAAACTTTATGTTCTAGACGTTATGTTCTAGACTTTATGTTCTAAACTTTATGTTCTAGACTTCATGTTCTAGACTTTATGTTCTAGACTTTATGTTCTAGACTTTATGTTCTAAACTTTATGTTCTAGACTTCATGTTCTAGACTTTATGTTCTAGACTTTATGTTCTAGACTTTATGTTCTAGACGTTATGTTCTAGACTTTATGTTCTAGACTTCATGTTCTAGACTTTATGTTCTAGACTTTATGTTCTAGACTTTATGTTCTAAACTTTATGTTCTAGACTTAATTTAATTGTCTTTCTGTTCTAAACTTTATGTTCTGGACTTTATGATCTAGACTCTAGAATGCTGAAGGACAAAGTCTCCTAACTGTACAGTGTATTTTCACAGAAGCATGATGTGATTTATTGTGAGACATTTTTTCTTTCTCACAAAGCACAAGGTGTCAATTTGTTGTATATATAAATCAATCATCAACAGGCCTAAATATTCAGCTAAATGAATGATGTTACAGAAACAGTCAATTTGTTGTATATATAAATCAAATATAAATCAATCTTCAAACAGGCCTAAATATTCAGCTAAATGAATCAAATCAAATCAAATCAAATTTATTTATATAGCCCTTCGTACATCAGCTGATATCTCAAAGTGCTGTACAGAAACCCAGCCTAAAACCCCAAACAGCAAACAATGCAGGTGTAAAAGCACGGTGGCTAGGAAAACTCCCTAGAAAGGCCAAAACCTAGGAAGAAACCTAGAGAGGAACCGGGCTATGTGGGGTGGCCAGTCCTCTTCTGGCTGTGCCGGGTAGAGATTATAACAGAACGTGGCCAAGATGTTCAAATGTTCATAAATGACCAGCATGGTTGAATAATAGTAAGGCAGAACAGTTGAAACTGGAGCAGGAGCATGGCCAGGTGGACTGGGGACAGCAAGGAGTCCTCATGTCAGGCAGTCCTGGGACATGGTCCTAGGGCCCAGGCCAGTTGAAACTGGAGCAGCAGCATGGCCAGGTGGACTGGGGACAGCAAGGAGTCATCATGTCAGGTAGTCCTGGGGCATGGTCCTAGGGCTCAGGTCCTCCGAGAGAGAGAAAGAAAGAGAGGAGATAATTAGAGAACGCACACTTAGATTTACACAGGACACCGAATAGGACAGGAGAAGTACTCCAGATAAACAAACTGACCCTAGCCCCCCGACACATAAACTACTGCAGCATAAATACTGGAGGCTGAGACAGGAGGGGTCAGGAGACACTGTGGCCCCATCCGAGGACACCCCCGGACAGGGCCAAACAGGAAGGATATAACCCCACCCACTTTGCCAAAGCACAGCCCCCACACCACTAGAGGGAAATCTTCAACCACCAACTTACCATCCTGAGACAAGGCCGAGTATAGCCCACAAAGATCTCCGACACGGTACAACCCAAGGGGGGGCTGACCACAACAGTGAATCAACCCACCCAGGTAACGCACTCCCCCCAGGGACGGCACGAGAGAGCCCCAGCAAGCCAGTTACTCAGCCCCCGTAACAGGGTTAGAGGCAGAGAATCCCAGTGGAAAAAGGGGAACCGGCCAGGCAGAGACAGCAAGGGCGGTTCGTTGCTCCAGAGCCTTTCCGTTCACCTTCCCACTCCTGGGCCAGACTACACTCAATCATATGACCCACTGAAGAGATGAGTCTTCAGTAAAGACTTAAAGGTTGAGACCGAGTTTGCGTCTCTGACATGGGTAGGCAGACCGTTCCATAAAAATGGAGCTCTATAGGAGAAAGCCCTGCCTCCAGCTGTTTGCTTAGAAATTCTAGGGACAATTAGGAGGCCTGCGTCTTGTGACCGTAGCGTACGTGTAGGTATGTACGGCAGGACCAAATCAGAGAGGTAGGTAGGAGCAAGCCCATGTAATGCTTTGTAGGTTAGCAGTACAACCTTGAAATCAGCCCTTGCTTTGACAGGAAGCCAGTGTAGAGAGGCTAGCACTGGAGTAATATGATCAAATTTTTTGGTTCTAGTCAGGATTCTAGCAGCCGTATTTAGCACTAACTGAAGTTTATTTAGTGCTTTATCCAGGTAGCCGGAAAATAGAGCATTGCAGTAGTCTAACCTAGAAGTGACAAAAGCATGGATTAATTTTTCTGCATCATTTTTGGACAGAAAGTTTCTGATTTTTGCAATGTTACGTAGACGGAAAAAAGCTGTCCTCGAAATGGTCTTGATATGTTCTTCAAAAGAGAGATCAGGGTCCAGAGTAACGCCGAGGTCCTTCACAGTTTTATTTGAGACGACTGTACAACCATTAAGATTAATGATGATTAATGATGTTACAGAAACAGTCAATTTGTTGTATATATAAATCAAATATAAATCAATCTTCAAACAGGCCTAAATATTCAGCTAAATTAATGATGTTACAGAAACGGTCAATTGTCAATAAAAAGTTTGTAGAGAAAAAATAAGGACCTGTTAAGTTGAGTTGTTTGGGGTTGTGTGTTGGGCCTTAGGAGAGAGAGGGAAGGAGGGAGGGGGACCTGTTAAATTGAGTTGTTAGGGGTTGTGTGTCGGGCCTTAGGAGAGAGAGGGAGGGAGGGAGGGAGGGAGGGAGAGAGGGAGGGGGAGGGGGAGAGGGACCTGTTAAATTGAGCTTTTAGTGGTTGTGTGTCGGGCCTTAGGAGAGGGAGGGAGGGAGGGAGGTTGGGAGGTTGGGAGGGAGGGAGGGAGGGAGGGACCTGTTGAGTTGAGCTTTTAGGGGTTGTGTGTCGGGCCTTAGGAGAGGGAGGGAGGGAGGGACCTGTTGAGTTGAGCTTTTAGGGGTTGTGTGTCGGGCCTTAGGAGAGAGAGGGAGGGAGGGAGGGAGGGAGGGAGGGACCTGTTAAGTTGAGTTGTTAGGGGTTGTGTGTCGGGCCTTAGGAGAGAGAGGGAGAGAGGGGGAGAGGGAGGGAGGGAGGGAGAGAGGGAGGAGGGAGGGAGAGAGGGAGGGGGAGGGGGAGAGGGACCTGTTAAATTGAGCTTTTAGTGGTTGTGTGTCGGGCCTTAGGAGAGGGAGGGAGGGAGGGAGGTTGGGAGGTTGGGAGGGAGGGAGGGAGGGACCTGTTGAGTTGAGCTTTTAGGGGTTGTGTGTCGGGCCTTAGGAGAGGGAGGGAGGGAGGGACCTGTTGAGTTGAGCTTTTAGGGGTTGTGTGTCGGGCCTTAGGAGAGAGAGGGAGGGAGGGAGGGAGGGAGGGGGACCTGTTAAGTTGAGTTTTTAGGGGTTGTGTGTCGAGCCTTAGGAGGGAGGGAGGGAGGGAGGGAGGGAGGGAGGGAGGGAGGGAGGGAGGGAGGGAGGGAGGGAGGGACGGACGGAGGGAGGGAGAGGGACCTGTTGAGTTGAGCTTTTAGGGGTTGTGTGTCGAGCCTTAGGAGAGAGAGGGAGGGAGGGAGGGGGAGAGGGAGGGAGGGAGGGAGGGAGGGAGAGGGACCTGTTGAGTTGAGCTTTTAGGGGTTGTGTGTCGAGCCTTAGGAGAGAGAGGGAGGGAGGGAGGGAGGGAGGAGGGAGGGAGGGGGGAGGGAGGGAGGGAGGGGGTAGGGAGGGGGGAGGGAGGGTGGAGAGGCCTTTTCATTCTATCACATAGAGTCGGTCGGTTGAGGAGGGGTCATTAGCAACCCACGCATCACTAGCGTGGACCACTGTGACTGTCTCTGTGTTTGTACCTGCATGTGTGTGTGTGTGTGTGTGTGTGTGTGTGTGTGTGTGTGTGTGTGTGTGTGTGTGTGTGTGTGTGTGTGTGTGTGTGTGTGTGTGTGTGTGTGTGTGTGTGTGTGTGTGTGTGTGTGTGTGTGTGACAGATGTAGCCCAGTGATTCACCGTCTCAAAAGTACAGAATGTACTTTCTGAATCAGAACCAAAATAACAACAGCACAAATTGCATTAAGACGCAAGACGTCGTCATCATCAACAACAAACAACAACAACAACAACAACAACAACAACAACAACAGCCAACCAGAACACAGGGTCAACATTGACCAACTGAAGCAAGATATGACGAACCACAATACGATGCCAAACGAGTCTATAACCCAACGATGCCAGGTGAGTCTATAACCCAACGATGCCAGGTGAGTCTAACCCAACGATGCCAGGTGAGTCTATAACCCAACGATGCCAGGTGAGTCTATAACCCAACGATGCCAGGTGAGTCTATAACCCAACGATGCCAGGTGAGTCTATAACCCAACGATGCCAGGTGAGTCTATAACCCAACGATGCCAGGTGAGTCTATAACCCAACGATGCCAGGTGAGTCTATAACCCAACGATGCCAGGTGAGTCTATAACCCAACGATGCCAGGTGAGTCTATAACCCAACGATGCCAGGTGAGTCTAACCCAACGATGCCAGGTGAGTCTATAACCCAACGATGCCAGGTGAGTCTATAACCCAACGATGCCAGGTGAGTCTATAACCCAACGATGCCAGGTGAGTCTATAACCCAACGATGCCAGGTGAGTCTATATCCCAACGATGCCAGGTGAGTCTATAACCCAACGATGCCAGGTGAGTCTATATCCCAACGATGCCAAGCGAGTCTATAACCCAAAGGATAATATTTCCTCAATCTTCTGGGTAAAGCTTCCAATGGAAACTTTAAAATGTCCCGATACTCAATTTAAAATAAATATAATATATATGAAAATGACAGCTATGGTCATTTGGTTTGGTGTAAATTGGAGTGAAGGGGGGGGGGGGGAACATCACAGATTAAACCTTTAACATCATTACAAGTCCTGTTCAACCTGGTCGGCGAATGAACATGTTAGCAGATTTCCATCGTGTCTCTGCTTTCTAACAGAGAATATTAAGCCAAAAATACAGTAGCACCTTGACAACGTCTTGACAGCACCTTGACAACGACCAGCTGGCCAGTCACAGAAGGAGAGAGGGTTTCCGTGGTAACCCCGGCCGTCTATCAAAACGAGAGGATATTTTCTTCTTCTCCTTCTGTTCCTCTTCAACAGATATTTTTTTTACTGGTCAGGATTTCTACTAGGGTCTCTACTCAAATCCGTGTCGTATGAATTCAGTGTTGCAGCTTGATTATATTTAAAGGCAACGTGGGACTGTGGAGGTTGAGACCGTAGAAATATAATTATATAAAAAAAAATAGATCTCACTCACTCAATTCAATGATGGTATATAATGGTATATAATGGTATATAATGGAATATAATGGTATATAATGGTATATAATGGTATATAATGGTATTAAATGGTATATAATGGTATGTAATGGTATGTAATGGAATGTAATGGTATTTAATGGTATTAAATGGAATATAATGGTATGTAATGGTATGTAATGGAATATAATGGTATATAATGGTATTAAATGGTATATAATGGTATATAATGGTATGTAATGGTATATAATGGTATATAATGGTATTAAATGGAATATAATGGTATATAATGGTATATAATGGTATATAATGGTATATAATGGTATATAATGGTATATAATGGTATATAATGGTATATAATCATATTTAATGGTATATAATGGAATATAATGGGTGGACTGGCAAACCCTTTCTATTGATTATTTTTCTATTGTTTGAGACCCTGGTTGTCAAGCCGTTAAACCATCTCTCAGTCCTTTAGTCTAACGAACCAGGAGATATCAACCAGGAGAGAGAGAGAGGAGATATCAATCAGGGGAGAGAGGAGATATCAACCAGGGGAGAGAGGAGATATTAACCAGGGGAGAGAGGAGATATTAACCAGGGGAGAGAGGAGATATCAACCAGGGGAGAGAGGAGATATCAACCAGGGGAGAGAGGAGATATCAATCAGGGGAGAGAGGAGATATCAACCAGGAGAGAGAGAGAGGAGATATCAATCAGGGGAGAGAGAGAGGAGATATCAACCAGGGTAGAGAGGAGATATCAATCAGGGGAGAGAGGAGATATCAACCAGGGGAGAGAGGGGATATCAACCAGGGGAGAGAGGAGATATCAACCAGGGGAGAGAGGAGATATCAACCAGGGTAGAGAGAGGAGAGATCAACCAGAGTAGAGAGAGAGGAGATATCAACCAGGGGAGAGAGGAGATATCAACCAGGGGAGAGAGAGAGGAGATATCAACCAGGGGAGAGAGAGAGGAGATATCAACCAGGGTAGAGAGGAGATATCAATCAGGGGAGAGAGGAGATATCAATCAGGGGAGAGAGGAGATATCAACCAGGGGAGAGAGGGGATATCAACCAGGGGAGAGAGGAGATATCAACCAGGGGAGAGAGGAGATATCAACCAGGGGAGAGAGGAGATATTAACCGGGGGAGAGAGGAGATATTAACCAGGGGAGAGAGGAGATATTAACCAGGGGAGAGAGGAGATATTAACCAGGAGAGAGAGAGAGGAGATATCAACCAGGGGAGAGAGGAGATATTAACCAGGGGAGAGAGGAGATATCAACCAGGAGAGAGAGAGAGAGAGGAGATATCAACCAGGGGAGAGAGGAAATATCAACCAGAGTAGAGAGAGGAGATATCAATCAGGGGAGAGAGGAGATATCAACCAGAGTAGAGAGAGGAGATATCATTCAGGGTAGAGAGGAGATAACAACCAGGGGAGAGAGGAAATATTAACCAGGGGAGAGAGGAGATATCAACTAGGGGAGAGAGGAGATATCAACCAGGAGAGAGAGGAAATATTAACCAGGGGAGAGAGGAGATATCAACCAGAGTAGAGAGGAGATATATATCATGGGAGAGAGGAGATATCAACCAGGGTAGAGAGGAGATATCAACCAGGGGAGAGAGAGAGGAGATATCAATCAGGGGAGAGAGGAGATATCAATCAGGGGAGAGAGGAGATATCAACCAGGGGAGAGAGGAGATATCAACCAGGGGAGAGAGGAGATATCAACCAGGGGAGAGAGGAGATATCAACCAGGGGAGAGAGGAGATATCAACCAGGGGAGAGAGGAGATATCAACCAGGGGAGAGAGGAGCGATCAACCAGGGGAGAGAGGAGATATCAACTAGGGGAGAGAGGAGATATCAACCAGGGGAGAGAGAGAGAGAGGAGATATCAACCAGGAGAGAGAGGAGATATCAACCAGAGTAGAGAGAGGAGATATCAACTAGGGGAGAGAGGAGATATTAACCAGGGGAGAGAGGAGATATCAACCAGGGGAGAGAGGAGATATCAACCAGGGGAGAGAGGAGATATCAACCAGGGGAGAGAGGAGATATCAACCAGGGAGAGAGGAGATATCAACCAGGGGAGAGAGGAGATATCAACCAGGGGAGAGAGGAGATATCAACCAGGGGAGAGAGGAGATATCAACCAGGGGAGAGAGGAGATATCAACCAGGGGAGAGAGGAGATATCAACCAGGGGAGAGAGGAGATATCAACCAGGGGAGAGAGGAGCGATCAACCAGGGGAGAGAGGAGATATCAACCAGGGGAGAGAGGAGATATCAACCAGGGTAGAGAGGAAATATCAACCAGGGGAGAGAGGAGATATCAACCAGGGGAGAGAGAGAGAGGAGATATCAACCAGGGTAGAGAGGAGATATCAACCAGGGGAGAGAGGAGA
>NW_025752475.1:7500-12568 GCF_021184085.1 Oncorhynchus gorbuscha | reverse complement strand
CCCAACCCTTTACCCAGCCTTAGTCCTACAATACCCCAAACCTTACCCAGCCTCAGTCCTACACACCCCAACCCTTTACCCAGTCTCAGTCCTACAATACCCCAACCCTTTGCCCAGCCTCAGTCCTACAATACCCCAACCCTTTACCCAGCCTCAGTCATACAATACCCCAACCCTTTACCCAGCCTCAGTCCTATAACACCCCAACCCTCTACCCAGCCTCAGTCCTACAATACCCCAACCCTTTACCCAGCCTCAGTCCTACAATACTGACCCCAACCCTTTACCCAGCTTCAGTCATACAATACCCCAACCCTTTACCCAGCCTCAGTTCTACAATACCCCAACCCTTTACCCCAACCCTTTACCCAGCCTTAGACCTACAATACCCCAAACCTTTACCCAGCTTCAGTCATACAATACCCCAACCCTTCACCCCAACCCTTTACCCAGCCTCAGTCCTACAATACCCCGACCCTTTACCCAGCATCAGTCCTACAATACCCCAACCCTTTACCCAGCCTCAGTCATACAATACCTCAATCCTTTACCCAGCCTCAGTCCTACAATACCCCAACCCTTTACCCAACCTCAGTCATACAATACCCCAACCCTTTACCCAGCCTCAGTCCTACAATACCCCAATCCTTTACCCAGCCTCAGTCCTACAATACCCCAACCCTTTACCCAGCCTCAGTCATACAATACCCCAACCCTTTACCCAGCCTCAGTCATACAATACCCCAACCCTTTACCCAGCCTCAGTCCTACAATACCCCAACCCTCTACCCCAACCCTTTACCCAGCCCCAGTCCTACAATACCCCAACCCTTTACCCAGCCTCAGTCCTACAATACCCCCTTTACCCCAACCCTTTACCCAGCCTTAGACCTACAATACCCCAACCCTTTACCCAGCCTCAGTCCTACAATACCCCGACCCTTTACCCCAACCCTTTACCCAGCCTCAGTCATACAATACCCCAACCCTTTACCCAGCCTCATGTAATACAATACCCCAACCCTCTACCTGTTATACAGGCTGTAATTTGTTTCAGAATGTCGGTTTGGGTATATCATTTTAATAACCTTGTAAAACCATTCTCACAATGTCTCCTTGTCCAGTTCTGCCTTGAGTTCAGAGACAGACATGATGTACTGTATGTAGGTTCATAGACAGACATGATGTACTGTATGTAGGCTCATAGACAGACATGATGTACTGTATGTAGGCTCATAGACAGACATGATGTACTGTATGTAGGTTCATAGACAGACATGATGTACTGTATGTAGGCTCATAGACAGACATGATGTACTGTATGTAGGTTCATGACAGACATGATGTACTGTATGTAGGTTCATAGACAGACATGATGTACTGTATGTAGGCTCATAGACAGACATGATGTACTGTATGTAGGTTCATAGACAGACATGATGTACTGTATGTAGGTTCATAGACAGACATGATGTACTGTATGTAGGCTCATAGACAGACATGATGTACTGTATGTAGGTTCATAGACAGACATGATGTACTGTATGTAGGCTCATAGACAGACATGATGTACTGTATGTAGGCTCATAGACAGACATGATGTACTGTATGTAGGTTCATAGACAGACATGATGTACTGTATGTAGGCTCATAGACAGACATGATGTACTGTATGTAGGTTCATAGACAGACATGATGTACTGTATGTAGGTTCATAGACAGACATGATGTACTGTATGTAGGTTCATAGACAGACATGATGTACTGTATGTAGGTTCATAAACAGTAGTATCCCTGTAATATAGAGTAGTATTATCCCTGTAGTATAGAGTAGTATTATCCCTGTAGTATAGAGTAGTATTATCCCTGTAATATAGAGTAGTATTATCCCGGTAGTATAGAGTAGTATTATCCCTGTAGTATAGAGTAGTATTATTATCCCTGTAGTATAGAGTAGTATTATCCCTGTAGTATAGAGTAGTATTATCCCTGTAGTATTATCCCTGAAGTATAGAGTAGTATTATCCCTGTAGTATAGAGTAGTATTATCCCTGTAGTATAGAGTAGTATTATCCCTGTAGTATTATCCCTGTAGTATAGAGTAGTATTATCCCTGTAGTATAGATTAGTATTATCCCTGTAGTATAGAGTAGTATTATCCCTGTATTATCCCTGTAGTATTATCCCTGTAGTATTATCCCTGTAGTATAGAGTAGTATTATCCCTGTAGTATTATCCCTGTAGTATAGAGTAGTATTATCCCTGTAGTATAGAGTAGTATTATCCCTGTAGTATTATCCCTGTAGTATAGAGTATTATTATCCCTGTAGTATAGATTAGTATTATCCCTGTAGTATAGAGTAGTATTATCCCTGTAGTATTATCCCTGTAGTATTATGCCTGTAGTATAGAGTAGTATTATCCCTGTAGTATAGAGTAGTATTATCCCTGTAGTATAGAGTAGTGTTATCCCTGTAGTATAGAGCAGTATACTACATTCTAGCTCTACTACCCATGATGCAGTATTATCCCTGTAGTATATATCTGTATACTACGTTGTAGCTCTACTACCCATGATGCAGTATTATCCCTGTAGTATATATCTGTATACTACGTTGTAGCTCTACTACCCATGATGCAGTATTATCCCTGTAGTATAGATCTGTATACTATGTTGTAGCTCTACTACCCATGATGCAGTATTCATGTATATTGATGTTTCTGAGATGAATGGATCCAGTCAGAGGACTGTGACACTGACAGGTTGTTAAGTTCACATGAAACGTTCCTAATTAGTGTTCTCTAATCACAGCACACTTTTCATTAGTCACACACAGTTCAGAAAAACCTTACAATTAACCGAGCAAAGTGTTTTTCTGAATACATTTGTGAAACGGCTTAAAGATCTAGAAGGGTCCTGGCTCACGATGCCGCTACATCTGATGTATTACAGCTAATTAATACATAAAGAGAGAGGAGGGGAGGGAGGGAGGGAGAGGAGAGGAGGGGAGGGAGGGAGGGAGAGGAGAGGAGGGGGGGGAGGGAGAGGAGAGGAGGGGAGGTAGGGAGAGGGGAGGAGAGGAGGGAGGGGAGGAGGGAGGGAGGGAGAGGAGGGGAGGGGAGGGAGGGAGGGAGGGGGAGGAGGGGAGGGAGGGAGGGGAGGAGAGGGAGGAGGAGGGGGAGTAGAGGAGGGAAGAGGAGGGAGGGAGGGAGGGAGAGGAGAGGAGGGGAGTAGGGGAGGGGGAGGGAGAGGAGAGGAGGGGAGGGAGGGAGGGAGAGGAGAGGAGGGGAGGGGGAGAGGGAGGAAGAGGAGGGGAGGGAGGGAGGGAGAGGAGAGGAGGGGGGAGTAGGGGAGGGGAGGAGGGAGAGGAGAGGAGGGGAGGGAGGAGGGAGAGGAGGGGGAGTAGGGGAGGGGGAGGAGGGAGAGGAGGAGAGGGGAGGGAGGGAGGGAGAGGAGAGGAGGGGAGGGGGAGTAGAGGAGGGAGGGAGAGGAGGGGGGAGTAGGGGAGGGAGGGAGAGGAGAGGAGGGGAGGGGGAGTAGAGGAGGGGAGGGGAGGGAGAGGAGGGGAGGGGGAGTAGGGGAGGGAGAGGAGAGGAGGGGGGGGGAGTAGGGGAGGGAGGGAGAGGAGAGGAGGGGAGGGGGAGTAGGGGGAGGGAGGGAGATGAGAGGGGAGTAGAGGAGGGAGGGAGAGGAGGGGGAGGGGAGGGGAGGGAGGGAGGGAGAGGAGAGGAGGGGAGGGGGAGAGAGGAGGGGAGGGAGGGAGAGGAGGGGAGAGAGAGGAGGGGAGGGAGAGGAGGGGGGAGGAGGGGAGGGAGGGAGGGAGAGGAGGGGGAGAGAGGGAGGGGAGGGAGGGGAGGGAGGGAGGGAGAGGAGGGGAGGGGGAGGAGGGGAGGGGGAGTAGAGGAGGGAGGGAGGGAGAGGGGAGGGGGAGTAGGAGGAGGGAGGGAGAGTAGGGGAGGGAGAGGGGGGGGGGAGGGAGAAAGGGAGGGAGAGGGGTGGGGGGGGAGGGGGACAGAGGGAGGGAGAGGAGGGGGGGGAGGGGGTGATAGACGGGATACTCTGTCTGTTCCTTCCTAATCCTCGTTGCATCTGCTGTTGCTAACTCAACGGCTAGGAGGTATCACTTCTGTAGTGAATAAGAGTTCAAAGTTCATACCATTCGCAAGCAAAGCTCACGCTGATGTTGGCTTCGTTCTGTAGTTATTATCTGAACCATTCTGACATCAGACCGTCGTTCTCGGAACAGGAGGTTATATTGTCGTCAAGGGCTTATATAGGAAGGGAGAGGAGGGCGTGTTTGAAAAGCTTTATAGCCCATGTCCCTTCACAGGTGCGGGCAACTGATTGAGCAGAGCCCTATCTTGTGAAAACCCAAATCTCACATTTTAGAAGCTAAAATCACATTTCATCCCATCACGAAAAATTTCATATTCAAACATTTAAAATGAACAACAATTCCATGTGAATCCGATAACTCTGATGTGTAGACTTTCCACTGTAGAGTTTATGTCATCTTATCATTGATGAGAATGTCTGAGATGACAACTGAACTGACATCATATTCATTATGTTCAAATGGTCGGATTACCAGAATATAGTTCATTTCCCCCCACCTTCTGATGTTCCCAGAATCTCTATGTTAACCAAGGGTTTTGCAAATGTAACTTCAGTAGGGTAGAGAGAGGAACATGGGGGAAGAGGTATTTATGACTGTCATAAACCTACCCCAGGCCAACGTCATGACATGAATATGATATGTAGTTTATAGAATGAAAGAACATCAGTCTCCTCTCTCCCCTCTCCTCCCGCGCCTCTCCTCTCTCGCCCTCTCTCTCTCTCTCTCTCTCTCTCTCTCTCTCTCTCTCTCTCTCTCTCTCTTTCACCAACTGGTTTCCCAGCTCTTCCCTCCAATGCTAAATGTAATCTGAAATTAGTATTAATTGTTACTAAAAAGGAGCCTGAGTAATATAAATCATCATGGATACACTTGAATCAGAATGACATCCTTAAGCAGAGCTCCACCACGGGGCGTCTGAGCTCACAGAGAGCTGAGAGTCTTACTCCCAT
>NW_025752475.1:0-2500 GCF_021184085.1 Oncorhynchus gorbuscha | reverse complement strand
TCTACAGCACCACTCACATCCACAGGGGTACAGGATGTTCCTCTTTACAGCACCACCTCATCCACAGGGGTACAGGATGTTCCTCTTTACAGCACCACTCACATCCACAGGGTTTTAGGATGTTCTCTCTACAGCACCACTCACATCCACAGGGGTACAGGATGTTCCTCTTTACAGCACCACTCACATCCACAGGGTACAGGATGTTCTCTCTCACAGCACCACTCACATCCACAGGGGTACAGGATGTTCCTCTCTACAGCACCACTCACATCCACAGGGGTACAGGATGTTCCTCTTTACAGCACCACTCCCATCCACAGGGGTACAGGATGTTCCTCTCTACAGCACCACTCACATCCACAGGGGTACAGGATGTTCCCTCTGCAGCACCACTCCATCCACAGGGTACAGGATGTTCCTCTTTACAGCACTAATTTCATTGCCCACAGGGGTACTGGTGGGATGTCTTCTCATACCACTACATCCACAGCACAGGATGCTCTCTCATATAATTAATACATCCATTAGGTAGTACAGGATGCTCTCCCTACAGCACCACTACATCCAGGTTACAGGATGTTCCTCTCACAGCACCACCACATCCACAGGGGTACAGGATGTTCCTCTCTACAGCACCACTCAGCATCCACAGGGGTACAGGATACCTTCTCATGGCACCACTCCACATCCACAGTGGTACAGGATGTTCCTCTACAGCACCACTCACATCCACAGGGGTACAGGATGTTCCTCTCTACAGCACCACTCACATCCACAGGGGTACAGGATGTTCCTCCTTACAGCACCACTCACATCCACAGGGGTGCTGTGATGTTCCTCTTACAGCACCACTCACATCCACAGGGGTACAGGATGTTCCTCTTTACAGCACCACTCACATCCACAGTGGTACAGGATGTTCTCTTACAGCACCTCTCACATCTACAGTGGTACAGGATGTTCTACAGCACCACTCACATCCACAGGGGTACAGGATGCTCCTCTACAGCACCACTCACATCCACAGGGGTACAGGATGTTCCTCTTTACAGCACCACTCACATCCACAGGGGTACCAGGATGTTCCTCTCTACAGCACACTCACATCCACAGTGGTACAGGATGTTCCTCTCTACAGCACCACTCACATCCACAGTGGTACAGGATGTTCCTCTCTCAGCACCACTCACATCCACAGTGGTACAGGATGTTCCTCTCTACAGCACCACTCACATCCACAGTGGTACAGGATGTTCTCCTCTCTCCACAGTGGTACAGGATGTTCCTCACAGCACCACTCCATCCACAGGGTACAGATGTGTTCCACAGTGGTACAGGATGTTCCACAGCACCACTCACATCCACAGGGTGGTGTTCCTCTCTACAGCACCACTCATCCACAGTGGTACAGGATGTTCCTCTCTACAGCACCACTCACATCCACAGGGGTACAGGATGTTCCTCTCTACAGCACCACTCACATCCACAGGGGTACAGGATGTTCCTCTTTACAGCACCACTCACATCCACAGGGGTACAGGATGTTCCTCTTTACAACACCACTCACATCCACGGGGTACAGGATGTTCCTCTTTGCTTCACTCACATACTGTGTAGTTTAGCACCACTTCTCCACAGTGGAGCGATACATATTTAGGCTACATACTGTGTGGTTGTACTTCTCCTGGAGCGTAGGCCAGCTTCACTACATACTGGGTAGTTTAGCTTCTCCTGGAGTGTAGGCCAGCTTCACTACATACTGGGGTAGTTTACTTCTCCTGGAGTGTAGGCCAGCTTCACTACATACTGGGTAGTTGTACTTCCCCTGGGTGTGATAGCTTCACTACATACTGGGTAGTTAAACTTCTCCCTGGAGCTTCTCCTGGGCGCGTCGGCCAGCTTCACTACATACTGGGTAGTTGGGTAGTTTAACTTCTCCTGGAGCGTAGACCAGCTTCACTACATACTGGGTAGTTTAGCTTCTCCTGGAGCATCGGCCAGCTTCACTACATACTGGGTGAGTTTACTTCTCCTGGAGCGTAGACCAGCTTCACTACATACTGGGTAGTTTAGCTTCTCCTGGAGCGTAGGCCAGCTTCACTACATACTGGGTAGTTACTTCTCCTGGAGCGTAGGCTTAGCTTCACTACATACTGGGTAGTTTTATCTTCTCCTGGGTAGGCCAGCTACACTACATTATACGGTCAGTTAAACTACTCCTGGAGGGTCAGCCAGCTTCCACTACCATCCTGGGTAGTTGTACTTCTGGAGCGTAGGCCAGCTTCACTACATACTGGTTAGTTTATCTTCTCCTGGAGGGTCGGCCAGCTTCACTACATACTGGGTAGTTGTACTTCTGGAGCATAGGCCAGCTTCACTACATACTGGGTAGTTTAACTTCTCCTGGAGCATAGGCCAGCTTCACTACATACTAGGTAGTTTAGCTTCTCCTGGAGCGTAGGCCAGCTTCACTACATACTGGGTAGTTTAACTTCTC
>NW_025752474.1:0-12572 GCF_021184085.1 Oncorhynchus gorbuscha | reverse complement strand
TCACCACATCAGATCAGTAGTCCTCCTCACCACATCAGTCCAGATCAGTAGTCCTCCTCATTACCTCACCACATCAGATCAGTAGTCCTCCTCACTACCTCACCACATCAGATCAGATCAGTAGTCCTCCTCACTACCTCACCACATCAGTAGTCCTCCCTCACTGCCTCACCACATCAGATCAGTAGTCCTCCTCACTACCTCACCACATCGGATCAGATCAGTAGTCCTCCTCAATACCTCACCATCAGATCGGATCAGTAGTCCTCCTCAATACCTCACCACATCCAGATCGGATCAGTAGTCTTCCTCACTACCTCACCACATCAGTAGGTCCTCCTCACTACCAGACCACATCAGATCAGTAGTCCTCACTACCTCACCACATCAGATAGGATCAGTAGTCCTCCTCATTACCTCACCACATCAGGTCAGATCAGTAGTCCTCCTCACTACCTCACCACATCAGATCAGAAGTCCTCCTCACTACATCAGATCAGTAGTCCTCCTCACTACCTCATCAGATCAGATCAGTAGTTCTCCTCAGTACCTCACCACCTCAGATCAGTAGTCCTCCTCACTACCTCACCACATCAGATCAGTAGTCCTCCTCACTACCTCATCACATTAGATCAGTAGTCCTCACTACCTCACCACATCAGTAGTCCTCCTCACTACCTCACCACATCAGATCAGATCAGTAGTTCTCCTCAGTACCTCACCACATCAGATCAGTAGTCCTCCTCACATCAGATCAGTAGTCCTCCTCACTACCTCAAAACAGCAGATCAGATCAGTAGTTCTCCTCAGTACCTCACCACCTCAGATCAGTAGTCCTACTCACTACCTCACCAAATCAGTAGTCCTCCTCACTACCTCACCACATCAAATCAGAAGTCCTCCTCACTACATCAGATTGGTAGTCCTCCTCACTACCTCATCACATCAGATCAGATCAGTAGTTCTCCTCAGTACCTCACCACCTCAGATCAGTAGTCCTACTCACTACTTCACCACATCAGATCAGTAGTCCTCCTCACTACCTCACCAAATCAGATCAGTAGTCCTCCTCACTACCTCACCACATCAGATCAGTAGTCCTCCTCACTACCTCATCACATTAGATCAGTAGTCCTCACTACCTCACCACATCAGATCAGTAGTCCTCCTCACTACCTCACCACATCAGATCAGATCAGTAGTTCTCCTCAGTACCTCACCACATCAGATCAGTAGTCCTCCTCACATCAGATCAGTAGTCCTCCTCACTACCTCAACACAGCAGATCAGATCAGTAGTCCTCCTCAGTACCTCACCACATCAGATCAGTAGGTCCTCCTCACTACCTCACCACATCAGATCAGTCAGTGCCTCCTCACTACCTCACCACTCATCAGATCAGTAGTCCTCCTCACTACCTCACCACATCAGATCAGTAGTCCTCCTCACTACACCACATCAGATCAGTAGTCCTCCTCACTACCTCACCACATCAGATCAGTAGTCCTCCTCACTACCTCACCACATCAGATCAGTAGTCCTCCTCACTACCTCACCACATCAGATCAGTAGTCCTCCTCACTACCTCACCACATCAGATCAGTAGTCCTCCTCACTACCTCACCACATCAGATCAGATCAGTAGTCCTCCTCATTACCTCACCACATCAGATCAGTAGTCCTCCTCACTACCTCACCACACCAGATCAGATCAGTAGTCCTCCTCACTACCTCACCACATCAGATCAGTAGTCCTCCTCACTACACATCAGATCAGATCAGTAGTCCTCCTCACATACCTCACCACATCAGATCAGTAGTCCTCCTCACTACCTCACCACATCAGATCAGTAGTCCTCCTCACTACCCATCAGATTCAGATCAGTAGTCCTCCTCACTACCTCACCACATCAGATCAGTAGTCCTCCTCACTACCTCACCACATCAGATCAGATCAGTAGTCCTCCTCACTACCTCACCACATCAGTAGTCCTCCTCACTACCTCACCACATCAGATCAGTAGTCCTCCTCACTACCTCACCACATCGGATCAGATCAGTAGTCCTCCTCAATACCTCACCACATCAGATCGGATCAGTAGTCCTCCTCAATACCTCACCACATCAGATCGGATCAGTAGTCTTCCTCACTACCTCACCACATCAGTAGGTCCTCCTCACTACCAGACCACATCAGATCAGTAGTCCTCCTCACTACCTCACCACATCAGATAGATCAGTAGTCCTCCTCAATACCTCACCACATCAGGTCAGATCAGTAGTCCTCCTCACTACCTCACCACATCAGATCAGAAGTCCTCCTCACTACCATCAGATCAGTAGTCCTCCTCACTACCTCATCACATCAGATCAGATCAGTAGTTCTCCTCAGTACCTCACCACCTCAGATCAGTAGTCCTCCTCACTACCTCACCACATCAGATCAGTAGTCCTCCTCACTACCTCATCACATTAGATCAGTAGTCCTCACTACCTCACCACATCAGATCAGTAGTCCTCCTCACTACCTCACCACATCAGATCAGATCAGTAGTTCTCCTCAGTACCTCACCACATCAGATCAGTAGTCCTCCTCACATCAGATCAGTAGTCCTCCTCACTACCTCATCACATCAGATCAGATCAGTAGTTCTCCTTAGTACCTCACCACCTCAGATCAGTAGTCCTACTCACTACTTCACCACATCAGATCAGTAGTCCTCCTCACTACCTCACCAAATCAGATCAGTAGTCCTCCTCACTACCTCACCACATCAGATCAGTAGTCCTCCTCACTACCTCATCACATTAGATCAGTAGTCCTCACTACCTCACCACATCAGATCAGTAGTCCTCCTCACTACCTCACCACATCAGATCAGATCAGTAGTTCTCCTCAGTACCTCACCACATCAGATCAGTAGTCCTCCTCACATCAGATCAGTAGTCCTCCTCACTACCTAACCACATCAGATAAGATCAGTAGTCCTCCTCACTACATCACCAGATCATATCAGATCAGTAGTCCTCCTCACTACCTCACCACATCAGATCAGATCAGTAGTCCTCCTCACTACCTCACCACATCAGTCCAGATTAGCAGTCCTCCACACAACCTCACCACATCAGATCAGTAGTCCTCCTCACTACCTCACCACATCAGATAAGATCAGTAGTCCTCCTCATTACATCACCAGATCATATCAGTAGTCCTCCTCACTACCTCACCACATCAGATCAGTAGTCCTCCTCACTACCTCACCACATCAGATCAGTAGTCCTCCTCACTACCTCACCACATCAGATCAGTAGTCCTCCTCACTACCTCACCACATCAGATCAGATCAGTAGTCCTCCTCAATACCTCACCACATCAGATCAGTAGTCCTCCTCACTACCTCACCACATGGGATTAGATTAGTAGTCTCTTCTCATTTTATTTTTACTAGCATTAGATTATGTAGTCTTTTCATTTGCATTAGATCAGATTAGTAGTCCTCCTCACAACCTCACCACATCAGATGAGTAGTCCTCCTCACTACTTCACCACATCAGATCAGTAGTCATCTCCACCCTCAGTCCAGATTAGTAGTCCTCCTCATTACCTCACCACATCAGATCAGTAGTTCTCCTCACTGCCTCACCACATCAGATCAGATTGTAGTCTCTTCTTTACTATTTTTACTACATTGTAGTCTCTTCTTACTTACTTACTACATTGGGGATTAGTAGTTCTTCTTACTACTCTTTACTACATTGATCAGATTGGTAGTCTCTTCTCACATTTTTACTATCAGATTGGATTGTGTAGTTCTTCTCATTACTACTATATCAGATTGGATTGTAGTTTTCTTTGGCTTACTACTATCAGTAGGTTCCTTCTCACTACTAGACTATCAGGATTGTAGTCCTCTCTCTACTACCTTTACCATATCAGATAAGATTGTAGTTCCTTCCTAATACTACTATCAGGTCAGATTGGTAGTTCTCTACTATTTTCACTATCAGATTGTCAGAAGTCTCCTACTACATCAGATCAGTAGTCCTCCTCACTACTTACTATCACATCAGATCAGATCAGTAGTTCTCTCAGTACTACCACCAGATCAGTAGTCCCTCTCTCACTACTCACTACATCAGATCAGTAGTCCTCCCTTTACTACCTTATCATATTAGATTGTAGTCTTACTTACTTTACTTACATTGGATTAGTAGTCTCTCTCTTTATTTTACTACTATTTAGATTAGATTAGTAGTTTCCTTCTAGTTCTTTACTACATTGGGGATTGTAGTTCCTCTCTTTTACATCAGATTGTAGTCTCTCTTTACTTTCAAACAGTAGATTGTAGATTGGGTAGTTCTCTGCAGTACTACCACATCAGATCAGTAGTCTCTACTATTTTTACTAAATCAGTAGTCCTCCCTACTACTTTTACTACATCAAATCAGAAGTCTCCCTTTACTATATCAGATTGGTAGTCTCTTCTCACTACTCTCAAATTACATCAGATCAGATCAAATTGTAGTTTCCTTCCAGTTGGTACTAACTACTTTCAGATTAGTAGTCAGTATTTACTATTTACTACATCAGATTGTAGTCTCTTCTCACTTACTACTAAATTAGATCAGTAGTCTCTTCTACTACTACTAAATCAGATCAGTAGTCCTCCCTCTACTACTCATCACATTAGATCAGTAGTCCCTACTACTCACTACATAGATCAGTAGTCCTCCTAATCAGATCCTACCTACTACCATCAGATCAGATCAGTAGCTCCTTCAGTACTACCACATCAGATCAGTAGTCTCTTCACATCAGATTGTAGTTCTCTTCCTACTTTAAAATAGCAGATCAGATTGTAGTTTCTTCAGTACTACTATATCAGATCAGTAGTTCTCTTTACTACTACTAAATGAGTAGTCTTCCCTACTACTCACTATCAAATTGTAAGTTCTTCTCATACTTCAGATTGGTAGTCTCTTCTTTACTACTTCATTACATTGGGGATTGGGATTAGTAGTTTCTCTTGCACTTACTACTTAGATTGTGTAGTTCTCCTCACTACCTCACCAAATCGTAGATAATACAGTTAGATCCTCCTCACTACCTCACTACATCAGATAGGGATTGGTAGTCCTCCTCACTACCTCATTGGGGATTGTGTAGTTCCTTCTTACTACTTTTACCATTGGGGATTGTGATCAGTAGTCCTCCTGCCTCACCACATTTAGATTGTGTAGTCCTCCTCACTGCCTCACCATTAGATTAGATCAGATCAGATTGTGTTCTCCTCTACAGTACCTCACCACATCAAATCAGTAGTCCTCCTCACATCAGATCAGTCTAGATTAGTAGTTCTCCTCACTACCTCAAAACCTTCACAACTTCAGATCAGTCAATAGTCTCTCTCCTCAGATTAGTCCTTCTCGCGGCGGTCACATCATGGCGCTTTGTAATGCCAGGGTAGTGGGTTCCTCGACTCCTCACTACCTCAAATGGGTGCCAAATGATCAGATCAGTAGTCCTCACTACCTCACCAGATCAAATCACTATCAGAAGTCCTCCCTCACTACATCAGATCAGATCAGTAGTCCTCCTCACTACCTCAGATCAGTAGTCCTCTCTCACTATCAGATCAGATCAGTAGTTCTCCTACAGTAGATCAGTAGTCTCTCACCTCAGATAGGAGTAGTCCTCCTCACTACCTCACCACTTCAGATCAGATCAGTAGTCCTTCCTCAGATTCAGTAGTCCTCATCACCTCATCACATAGATCAGTAGTCCTCACTACCTCACCACATCAGATAGGATCAGTAGTCCTCCTCATTACCTCACCACATCAGATCAGTAGTCCTCCTCACTACCTCACCACATCAGATCAGATCAGTAGTTCTCCTCCAGTACCTCACCACATCAGATCAGTAGTCCTCCTCACATCAGATTGTAGTCCTCCTCACTACCTCAAAACAGCAGATCAGATTAGTAGTTCTCCTCCAGTACCTCACCACATCAGATCAGTAGTCCTCCTCACTACCTCACCAAATCAGATCAGTAGTTCCTCACTACCTCACCACATCAAATCAGTAGTCCTCCTCACTACCTCACCACATCAGTCCAGATCAGCAGTCCTCCTCACTACCTCACCACATCAGATCATTAGTCCTCCTCACTACCTCACCACATCAGATCAGATCAATAGTCCTCACATCAGATCAGTAGTCCTCCTCGCTACGGGCCTTCTGTAGCTCAGTTGGTAGAGCATGGCGCTTGTAACGCCAGGGTAGTGGGTTCGATCCCGGGACCACCCATACGTAGAATGTATGCACACATGACTGTAAGTTTCCGCTTTGGATAAAAGCGTCTGCTAAATGGCATATATTATTATATATTATTATTATATTACCTCACCACATCAGATCAGATCAGTAGTCCTCCTCACTACCTCACTATCAGATCAGTTGTCCTCCACACTACCTCACCACATCAGATCAGTAGTCCTCCTCACTACCTCACTACATCAGATCAGATCAGTAGTCCTCCTCACTACCTCACCACATCATCAGATCAGTAGTCCTCCTCACTACATCAGATCAGATCAGTAGTCCTCCTCACTACCTCACCAGTTCAGACCAGTAGTCCTCTCATTATCTCACCACATCAGTCCAGAGTAGTTGTCCTCCTCACTACCTCACCAAATCAGATCAGTAGTCCTCCTCACTACCTCACCACATCAGATCAGATCAGTGTCCTCCTCACTACATCAGATTCAGACCAGTAGTCCTCCTCAATACCTCACCATGTCAGATCAGTAGTCTTCCTCACTACCTCACCACATCAGATCAGTAGTCCTCCTCACTACATCAGATCAGATCAGTAGTGCTCCTCACAACCTCACCACATCAGATCAGTAGTCCTCCTCACTACCTCACCACATCAGATCAGATCAGTAGTCCTCCTCACTACCTCACCACATCAGTAGTCCTCCTCACTACCTCACCACATCAGATCAGTAGTCCTCCTCACTACCTCACCACATCGGATCAGATCAGTAGTCCTCCTCAATACCTCACCACATCAGATCAGATCAGTAGTCCTCCTCACTACCTCCCACCAGATCATCAGTAGTCCTCCTCACTACCTCACCACATCAGATCAGTAGTCCTCCTCACTACCTCACCACATCGGATCAGATCAGTAGTCCTCCTCCTACCTCACCACATCAGATCGGATCAGTAGTCCTCCTCCAATACCTCACCACATCCAGGTCGGATCCAGTAGTCCTCCTCACTACCTCACCACATCAGATAGGTCCTCCTCACTACATCAGATCAGTAGTCCTCCTCACTACCTCACCATCAGATAAGATCAGTAGTCCTCCTCAATACCTCACCACATCAGGTCAGATCAGTAGTCCTCCTCACTACCTCACCACATCAGATCAAGTCCTCCTCACTACATCAGATCAGTAGTCCACACCTCAGATCAGTAGTAGTTCTCCTCAGTACATCAGACCTCAGATCAGTAGTCCACTCCTACAACCTCACCACATCAGATCAGAGTCCTCCCCTCACTACCTCACCCATCAATCCAGTAGTCCTCACTCACATCAGATCAGATCAGTAGTCCTCCTCAATACCTCACCATCATCAGATGAGTAGTCCTCCTCGCTACTTCACCACATCAGATCAGTAGTCATCCTCACCACATCAGTCCAGATCAGTAGTCCTCCTCATTACCTCACCACATCAGATCCAGTCCTCCCTCACCTCCATCCAGATCAGATCAGTAGTCCTCCTCACTACTCACCACATCAGTAGTCCCTCCTCACTACCTCCACCACATCAGATCAATAGTCCTCACTGCCTCACCACATCGGATCAGATCAGTAGTCCTCCTCAATACCTCACCACATCAGATCGGATCAGTAGTCCTCTCAATGCTCACCCATCAGATCGAGATCAGTGGTCTTCCTCCTGCCTCACCACATCAGTAGGTCCTCCTCACTACCAGACCATCAGATCAGTAGTCCTCCTCACTACCTCCTACCATCAGATAAGATCAGTAGTCCTCCTCAATACCTCACCACATCAGGTCAGATCAGTAGTCCTCCTCACTACCTCACCACATCAGATCAGAAGTCCTCCTCACTACATCAGATCAGTAGTCCTCCTCACTACCTCATCATCAGATCAGATCAGTAGTTCTCCTCAGTACCTCACCACCTCAGATCAGTAGTCCTCCTCACTACCTCACCACATCAGATCAGTAGTCCTCCTCACTACCTCATCACATTAGATCAGTAGTCCTCACTACCTCACCACATCAGATCAGTAGTCCTCCTCACTACCTCACCACATCAGATCAGATCAGTAGTTCTCCTCAGTACCTCACCACATCAGATCAGTAGTCCTCCTCACATCAGATCAGTAGTCCTCCTCACTACCTCAAAACAGCAGATCAGATCAGTAGTTCTCCTCAGTACCTCACCACATCAGATCAGTAGTCCTCCTCACTACCTCACCAAATCAGTAGTCCTCCTCACTACCTCACCACATCAAATCAGAAGTCCTCCTCACTACATCAGATTGGTAGTCCTCCTCACTACCTCATCACATCAGATCAGATCAGTAGTTCTCCTCAGTACCTCACCACCTCAGATCAGTAGTCCTACTCACTACTTCACCACATCAGATCAGTAGTCCTCCTCACTACCTCACCAAATCAGATCAGTAGTCCTCCTCACTACCTCACCACATCAGATCAGTAGTCCTCCTCACTACCTCATCACATTAGATCAGTAGTCCTCACTACCTCACCACATCAGATCAGTAGTCCTCCTCACTACCTCACCACATCAGATCAGATCAGTAGTTCTCCTCAGTACCTCACCACATCAGATCAGTAGTCCTCCTCACATCAGATCAGTAGTCCTCCTCACTACCTCAAAACAGCAGATCAGATCAGTAGTTCTCCTCAGTACCTCACCACATCAGATCAGTAGTCCTCCTCACTACCTCACCAAATCAGTAGTCCTCCTCACTACCTCACCACATCAAATCAGAAGTCCTCCTCACTACATCAGATTGGTAGTCCTCCTCACTACCTCATCACATCAGATCAGATCAGTAGTTCTCCTCAGTACCTCACCACCTCAGATCAGTAGTCCTCCTCACTACCTCACCACTTCAGATCAGTAGTCCTCCCTCACTACCTCATCACATTAGATCAGTAGTCCTCACTACCTCACCACATCAGATAGGATCAGTAGTCCTCCTCATTACCTCACCACATCAGATCAGTAGTCCTCCTCACTACCTCACCACATCAGATCAGATCAGTAGTTCTCCTCAGTACCTCACCACATCAGATCAGTAGTCCTCCTCACATCAGATCAGTAGTCCTCCTCACTACCTCAAAACAGCAGATCAGATCAGTAGTTCTCCTCAGTACCTCACCACATCAGATCAGTAGTCCTCCTCACTACCTCACCCAAATCAGATCAGTAGTCCTCCTCACTACCTCACCAAATCAAATCAGTAGTCCTCCTCACTACCTCACCACATCAGTCCAGATCAGCAGTCCTCCTCACTACCTCACCACATCAGATCATTAGTCCTCCTCACTACCTCACCACATCAGATCAGATCAATAGTCCTCCTCACATCAGATCAGTAGTCCTCCTCACTACGGCCCTTCTGTAGCTCAGTTGGTAGAGCATGGAGCTTGTAACGCCAGGGTAGTGGGTTCGATCCCCCAGGACCACCCATACGTAGAATGTATGCACACATGACTGTAAGTCGCTTTGGATAAAAGCGTCTGCTAAATGGCATATATTTTTATATATTATTATTATATTACCTCACCACATCAGATCAGATCAGTAGTCCTCCTCACTACCTCACCACATCAGATCAGTTGTCCTCCTCACTACCTCACCACATCAGATCAGATCAGTAGTCCTCCTCACTACCTCACCACATCAGATCAGTAGTCACTCCTACCACATCAGATCAGTAGTCCTCCTCACTACCTCAAAACATCAGATCAGATCAGTAGTTCTCCTCAGTACCTCACCACATCAGATCAGTAGTCCTCCTCACATCAGATCAGTAGTCCTCCTCACTACCTCAAAACAGCAGATCAGATCAGTAGTTCTCCTCATTACCTCACCACATCAGATCAGTAGTCCTCCTCACTACCTCACCAAATCAGTAGTCCTCCTCACTACCTCACCACATCAAATCAGAAGTCCTCCTCACTACATCAGATTGGTAGTCCTCCTCACTACCTCATCACATCAGATCAGATCAGTAGTTCTCCTCAGTACCTCACCACCTCAGATCAGTAGTCCTCCTCACTACCTCACCACTTCAGATCAGTAGTCCTCCTCACTACCTCATCACATTAGATCAGTAGTCCTCACTACCTCACCACATCAGATAGGATCAGTAGTCCTCCTCATTACCTCACCACATCAGATCAGTAGTCCTCCTCACTACCTCACCACATCAGATCAGATCAGTAGTTCTCCTCAGTACCTCACCACATCAGATCAGTAGTCCTCCTCATCATCAGATCCAGTAGTCCTCCTCACTACCTCAAACAGCAGATCAGATCAGTAGTTCTCCTCAGTACCTCACCACATCAGATCAGTAGTCCTCCTCACATCAGATCAGTAGTCCTCCTCACTACCTCAAAACAGCAGATCAGATCAGTAGTTCTCCTCAGTACCTCACCACATCAGATCAGTAGTCCTCCTCACATCAGATCAGTAGTCCTCCTCACTACCTCAAAACAGCAGATCAGATCAGTAGTCCTCCTCACTACCTCACCACATCAGATCAGTAGTCCTCCTCACATCAGATCAGTAGTCCTCCTCACTACCTCAAACAGCAGATCAGATCAGTAGTTCTCCTCAGTACCTCACCACATCAGATCAGTAGTCCTCCTCACTACCTCACCAAATCAGATCAGTAGTCCTCCTCACTACCTCACCACATCAGTCCAGATCAGCAGTCCTCCTCACTACCTCACCACATCAGATCATTAGTCCTCCTCACTACCTCACCACATCAGATCAGATCAGTAGTCCTCCTCACTACCTCACCACATCAGATCAGTAGTCCTCCTCACCACATCAGATCAGATCAGTAGTCCTCCTCACTACCTCACCAGTTCAGACCAGTAGTCCTCCTCATTATCTCACCACATCAGTCCAGAGTAGTTGTCCTCCTCACTACCTCACCAAATCAGATCAGTAGTCCTCCTCACTACCTCACCACATCAGATCAGTAGTGCTCCTCACCACATCAGATCAGATCAGTAGTCCTCCTCAATACCTCACCACATCAGATCAGTAGTCCTCCTCAAAACCTCACCACATCAGATCAGATCAGTAGTCCTCCTCACTACCTCACCACATCAGATCAGTAGTCCTCCTCACTACATCAGTCCAGATCAGTAGTCCTCCTCACTACCACATCAGATCAGATGAGTAGTCCTCCTCACTCACATCAGATCAGTAGTCCTCCTCACTACCTCACCAGTTCAGATCAGTAGTCCTCCTCATTACCTCACCACATTAGTCCAGATCAGTTGTCCTCCTCACTACCAGACCACATCAGATCAGATCAGTAGTCCTCCTCACTACCTCACCACATCAGATCAGTAGTCCTCCCTCACTACCTCACCACATCAGATCAGTAGTCCTCCTCACTACCTCACCACATCAGATCAGTAGTCCTCCTCACTACCTCACCACATCAGATCAGATCAGTAGTCCTCCTCACTACCTCACCACATCAGATCAGTAGTCCTCCTTACTACCTCACCACATCAGATCAGATCAATAGTCCTCCTCACATCAGATCAGTAGTCCTCCTCACTACCTCACCACATCAGATAGGATCAGTAGTCCTCCTCACTACCTCACCACATCAGATCAGTTGTCCTCCTCACTACCTCACCACATCAGATCATTAGTCCTCCTCACTACCTCACCACATCAGATCACATCAATAGTCCTCCTCACATCAGATCAGTAGTCCTCCTCACTACCTCACCACATCAGATCAGTAGTTCTCCTCACTACCTCACCACATCAGATCAGTTGTCCTCCACACTGCCTCACCACATCAGATCAGTAGTCCTCCTCACTACCTCACCACATCAGATCAGATCAGTAGTCCTCCTCAGTACCTCAGCCACATTAGATCAGTAGTCCTCCTCACTACCTCACCACATCAGATCAGTAGTCCTCCTCACCACATCAGATCAGATCAGTAGTCCTCCTCACTACCTCACCAGTTCAGATCAGTAGTCCTCCTCATTATCTCACTACATCATTCAGAGTCAGTAGTCCTCCTCACTACCTCACCAAATCAGATCAGTAGTCCTCCTCACTACCTCACCACATCAGATCAGTAGTCCTCCTCACCACATCAGATCAGATCAGTAGTCCTCCTCAATACCTCACCACATTAGATCAGTAGTCCTCCTCACTACCTCACCACATCAGATCAGTAGTCCTCCTCACTACATCAGTCCAGATCAGTAGTCCTCCTCACTACCA
>NW_025752473.1:0-12572 GCF_021184085.1 Oncorhynchus gorbuscha | reverse complement strand
ATTGCTTGTTGTCAGACAGACCATGCATTATTAGTTAGGGCTTTGCTTATTGTCCGACAGACCATACATTATCAGTTAGGGGATTGCTTGTTGTCCGACAGACCATACATTATTAGTTGTCCACTCAGTGTGATTGTCATTCCTTCAGTGATGACCCACAGTTTATCTTTGTGGTTGTTGTAACATGGGGTTTTATAGGTCATGGCCTTCATTAGCCCTCACAGCGATGTCAGTGGAGAGTGTGTGTGTGTGTGTGTGTGTGTGTGTGTGTGTGTGTGTGTGTGTGTGTGTGTGTGTGTGTGTGTGTGTGTGTGTGTGTGTGTGTGTGGTGTGTGTGTGTGTGTGTGTGTGTGTGTGTGTGTGTGTGTGTGTGTGTGTGTGTGTGTGTGTGTGTGTGTGTGTGTGTGTGTGTGTGTGTGTGTGTGTGATTATGAGCTGGAGAGCTTGAGACTGTTTGGGGTTGTGAGAAGTGTTCTCATACTGTGAGACCTGGCCTCTACCCCAGAAGCAACAGCAGCTACCACCTGGCTAATCCTACTGTACTCCCAGAATATTCACATGGACCCGAGTGTGGAGGTGATGTGTGTGTGGCGGTGTGTGAGCATTAGAGTGAAAGGGAAAGAGAGGGTCAGAGAACCTTCCACTGGGGACACATGGAATGGAGACAGAGCAACAGCACCCGGCAACGCTCCAACTCTCAAATAACCCGCTGCGTTCGAAGCATTTTAATCTGTGTCCACTCAGTTTTCCAAACTGTCATGCCGGACATGCTGTTCTGAGTACAACACCACAGCTGTAATTATGAAATACATCTCTACTCTGGGCACAATGGACTATGGTCACATTGTTCAACACACTCGCGTTAATAAACTAGAAGACAATGAAGTAGAATGAACTACAATGAAAAATAACTTGTTTTGTGTCTGTGCAAGCTTTTGGCCATGTGTAGACTATATATTGACATGTGTCTCTGTCTCTCTGTGTTACAGTTTCCTGCTGGTGTTCAGCTGTCTGGTGCTGTCTGTGTTCTCCACCATCCCAGGCAATCAAAAGATAGCCAACGAAGGACTCTTCATCCTGGTAAGAACTAGCCCCCAGCCTCGGTTTCATCCCCTCCACAATAGACCTGGCTCCAGGGGTCGGATGTACCGAGCGTCTCAAAGTAGGAGGGCTGATTTAGGATCAGTTTAGCTTTTAGATACACATGGAATAAGATTAGATGGGTAGATCAGCACTTCTACTCTGAGAGGCTTGATACACACAGACCCAGATTATCCATACAATAACTCTCTTTTGTAAATCTTTTTGTAGTCAACGTACAGTGCCAACTGGCCCTGCCAACCCACCTCATCACAGGTCTAAATCAGTAATAGGTTAGCTTGAGTACCTGTCTGCTTTTGCTTTCAACATCATTATATCATGGCCTTGTTTGGCAAGACAACGACAGGTTGGTGAAAGCAGACTGGAACCTAGCTACAGTAGGTTGATGATATACTGTTACAGTGTAAACACTGGTTATCCCACTGAATCTTTCTCTCCTTTATTTGAATACACTAGAATTGTAAAAGTATTGCTCCAAAATAAACACCATTTTTCAGACCTAGGTTCAAATACCATTTGAAATCTCAAACTTTAGGAGCACACACACACCAATAGCTTTTATTCTTCAGTTTATTGAAAAGTCATTGAAAATAGATGCTGTCAATTTGGAATTCACATTACAGTTTACTTTCTTAATTGATTGTCTTCAATTCGGATCGACCCCATTCTCTCACACACACACACACACACACACACACACACACACACACACACACACACACACACACACACACACACACACACACACACACACACACACACACACACACACACACACACACACACACACACACACACACACACACAATAGGGTACCTACAGTGGACCCACTGTACATTTTCCATGCTGATCTACACCACCCAACTCTCTCTCTTTCTCCCTCTTTTGCTCTCTTTCGCTCTCTCGCTCCCTGCCTCTCTCTCTCTCTCTCTCTCTCTCTCTCTCTCTCTCTCTCTCTCTCTCTCTCTCTCTCTCTCTCTCTCTCTCTCTCTCTCTCTCTCCCCCTGTCACCAGTTAGTGTTCTCTTTCTTCTTGTTTTCTCGTGACTATTTAGCTTCCTCTTTATCTCTCTCTGTTCAACCTTCTTCAGCATTTATACTATGAGTACTTCCCTGTCTCTCTTTCTTTCTACCCCCCATCTCTCTCCCTCTGCCTCTTATTAGTTCCTCCCATTTATTTCTGTCTTTCTCTCTCTGCTTCTAACTAGTTCCTCCATTTCTTTCTGTCTTGCTCTCTCTCTGCCTCTAACTAGTTCCTCCCATTTCTTTCTGTCTTGCTCTCTCTCTGCTTCTAACTAGTTCCTCCCATTTCTTTCTGTCTTTCTCTCTCTCTGCTTCTAACTAGTTCCTCCCATTTCTTTCTGTCTTGCTCTCTCTCTGCCTCTAACTAGTTCCTCCCATTTCTTTCTGTCTTGCTCTCTCTCTGCCTCTAACTAGTTCATCCCATTTCTTTCTGTCTTGCTCTCTCTCTGCCTCTAACTAGTTCCTCCCATTTCTTTCTGTCTTGCTCTCTCTCTGCCTCTAACTAGTTCCTCCCATTTCTTTCTGTCTTGCTCTCTCTCTGCCTCTAACTAGTTCCTCCATTTCTTTCTGTCTTGCTCTCTCTCTGCCTCTAACTAGTTCCTCCCATTTCTTTCTGTCTTGCTCTCTCTCTGCCTCTAACTAGTTCATCCCATTTCTTTCTGTCTTGCTCTCTCTCTGCCTCTAACTAGTTCCTCCCATTTCTTTCTGTCTTGCTCTCTCTCTGCCTCTAACTAGTTCCTCCCATTTCTTTCTGTCTTGCTCTCTCTCTGCCTCTAACTAGTTCCTCCCATTTCTTTCTGTCTTGCTCTCTCTCTGCCTCTAACTAGTTCCTCCCATTTCTTTCTGTCTTGCTCTCTCTCTGCCTCTAACTAGTTCCTCCCATTTCTTTCTGTCTTGCTCTCTCTCTGCCTCTAACTAGTTCCTCCCATTTCTTTATGTCTTGCTCTCTCTCTGCCTCTAACTAGTTCCTCCCATTTCTTTCTGTCTTGCTCTCTCTCTGCCTCTAACTAGTTCCTCCCATTTCTTTCTGTCTTGCTCTCTCTCTGCCTCTAACTAGTTCCTCCCATTTCTTTCTGTCTTGCTCTCTCTCTGCCTCTAACTAGTTCCTCCCATTTCTTTATGTCTTGCTCTCTCTCTGCCTCTAACTAGTTCCTCCCATTTCTTCACCCAGTATTTTACTGGGTGACTTTCACTTTGGTTGAGTCATTTTCTATTAAGGCATCTTTACTTTTACTCAATATGACAGTTGAGTACTTGTTCCACCACTGGGTGTTGTCGCTATCCTCTGCCTGGTCCGGATCAGGTCCCTGGGAAGGACACTGTAATCGATCTGACAGATGTACTGTTAGAGTATATACATGGGAGTTCTACACCTGTCCCCCCACTCCCCCACTCGCTTCTCTGACCTGACATGGAACAGTCAATCAAATGGACGGAACAGTTGGTCACTTATCTATTTCTTTATTTTCTATTTGATACTTTTCTACTTTCTTTACCTTTTAATAATGAGTATTCCATTGTTGAGGAAGAGTTTACCAGTAAGCATTTCACTGTAACAGCTCTCGTTGGTGGTAGAAAGAGTAAACCAAGGATCGGCGTGGAAAGTGTTCATGATTTCAATTTTTAAAAACACTCAAACAAAATCAAAACATCACCGTTCTGTCAGGCAACAGTAACTAAACAGAAAACAAGATCCCACAGCCTAATGGTGGGAAAAGGGTTGCCTAAGTATGATCCCCAATCAGAGACAACGATAGACTGATTAGGAACCACATTAAGCCAAAAACAAAGACACAGAAAACATAGAATTTCCCACCCGAGTCACACCCTGACCTAACCAAATAGAGAATAATAAGGGTCTCAAGGTCAGGGGTGTGACATCTTTTTATTACAGCTGTTTGTATTCTATTCCCAAACAAATAACTTTGATTGATCAATGAATTTGATTGACACTATTAAGACATTACTTAATCAGATTAGATATGCACAAAAAACTAACTGCCGTAATACGTGTTGGTAACCTAAGCTATCTAATCTACAGAATGTGATCAGTATTGTGGTGAAAGTCCTACTCCCAAACCCACGAAAGTATATACTACGTTTTACTCCCTTACATTTTCCACCTTCCCAAAGTACTCATTACGTTTTTGAATGTAGCAGGACAGGAAAATGGTCCAATTCTACACTTATCAGCAGAACATCCCTGGTCGTCCTATATCTCTGATCTGGCAAACTGACTAAATAAAACATGCTTTGTTTGTCAGTGTGTGAGTTTTAGGTGTGTGCCTAGCTTTCATTAGGCCCTGAGTTGCTCCAAGTAGTTGCTGTCTGGTTTGCTTGATATAAGAGATTTGAAATTATTTATACTTATTACCTTTGATGTACAGTGTGTTTAAACAAATGCTTTTGGACTTTTACTCAGAGCAGTGTTTTTGCTGGGTGACTTTCAAGGTATCTTTACTGTTACTCAAGATGACAAATTTAGTACTTTTTTCAGCACTGGACACACACACACACACACACACACACACACACACACACACACACACACACACACACACACACACACACACACACACACACACACACACACACACACACACACACACACACACACATACACGCTGTACAGGAGTCAATGTGCAGGGTTTAGAGTCAGATAGATAATAGACAGTAGCGGTAGCCATTTGAATAGCTGGTACAGTCTTGTTTAGCAGTCTATTAGCAGTCTTGGCAGTTAAAGTGACTGCAGTCTTGTTTAGGCAGTCTGATTTAGCAGTCTTGTTTAGCAGTCTGTTTAGCAGTCTTGTTTAGTCTTGTTTAGCGTTTAGCAGTCTTGTTTAGCAGTCTGATTTAGCCTTGCTTTAGCAGTTTGAAGGTTTGTTAGCTGATTTAGCATTCTTGTTTAGCAGTCTTGTTTAGCAGTCTTGTTTAGCAGTCTTGTTTAGCAGTCTTGTTTAGCAGTCTGATTTGTAGCAGCAAATCAGTTTGTTTAGCAGTCTTGTTTAGCAGTCTTGTTTAGCAGTCTGATTTAGCAAGTCTTGTTTAGCAGTCTTGTTTAGCAGTCTGATTTAGCAGTCTCTTAGTTTTAGCAGTCTTGTTTAGCAGTCTTGATTTAGCAGTCTTGTTTAGCAGTCTTGTTTAGCATTCTTGTTTAGCAGTCTTGTTTAGCAGTCTGATTTGCCAGTCTTGTTTAGCAGTCTTGTTTAGCAGTCTTGTTTAGCAGTCTGATTTAGCAGTCTTGTTTAGCAGTCTTGTTTAGCAGTCTGATTTGTTGATTTAGCAGTCTTGTTTAGCAGTCTTGTTTAGCAGTCTGATTTAGCAGTCTTGTTTAGCAGTCTGATTTAGCAGTCTTGTTTAGCAGTCTTGTTGTGCAGTCTGCTGTGGCAGTCTGATTTAGCAGTCTTGCTTAGCAGTCTTGTTTAGCTTGTTTAGCAATCTGATTTAGCAGTCTTGTTTAGCAGTCTGATTTAGTTTGTTTTAGCAGTCTTGTTTAGCAGTGTTGTTTAGCAGTCTTGTTTAGCAGTCTTGTTTAGCAGTCTGATTTAGCAGTCTTGTTTAGCAGTCTTGTTTAGCAGTCTGATTTAGCAGTCTGATTTAGCAGTCTTGTTTAGCAGTCTTGTTTGTGCAGTCTGGTTTAGCAGTCTTGTTTAGCAGTCTGATTTAGCAGTCTTGTTTAGCAGTCTTGTTTAGCAGTCTTATTTATAGTCTGATTTACTTAGTCTTGTTTAGCAGTCTGATTTAGCAGTCTTGTTTACCAGTCTGATTTAGCAGTCTGATTTAGCAGTCTTGTTTAGCAGCCTTGTTTAGCAGTCTGATTTAGCAGTCTTGTTTAGCAGTCTTGTTTAGTAGTCTTGTTTGTGTTAAATGGTTTAGCAGTCTGATTTAGCAGTCTTGTTTAGCAGTCTGATTTAGCAGTCTTGTTTAGCAGTCTTGATTTAGCAGTCTGATTTAGCAGTCTTGTTTAGCAGTCTTGTTTAGCAGTCTTGTGTTTAGCAGTCTGATCTTGTTTTGTTTAGCAGTCTTGTTTAGCAGTCTTGTTTAGCAGTCTGATTTAGCAGTCTTGTTTAGCAGTCTTGTTTAGCAGTCTGATTTAGCCAGTCTTGTTTAGCAGTCTTGTTTAGCAGTCTGATTTAGCAGTCTTGTTTAGCAGTCTTGTTTAGCAGTCTTGTGGCATCGGGGTTGCTGTTCAGGGTCTTGTTTAGCAGTCTTGTTTAGCAGTCTTGGTTAGCAGTCTGATTTTAGCAGTCTTGTTTACTGCTTGCAGCAGTCTGATTTAGCAGTCTTGTTTAGCAGTCTTGTTTAGCAGTCTATGACTTGAGTGGCTGGAGTGTTGTTTAGGACATTTTTAGGGCAGGGTCTTCCTCTGACACGCTGTTTCTTACACTGAGGGCTGAGTTTGGACCTCCACATCGCGGGACAACACACACACACACTCAGCAACAGGCGTGACGGCAATTAGAATCAGACACACACACACACACTCTTCCTTTTTCTCTACATGTGATGCACACACACACACACAAACACTGACAAAACACACTACACACACAAAACAGCTCATGGTCACCAATTGTCATCCATCTCACTGTGATGGTGTGTGTGTGTGTGTGATGTGTGTGTGTGTGTGATGATGATGATGATGATGATGATGTGTGTGTGTGTGTGTGTGTGTGTGTGTGTGTGTGTGTGTGTGTGTGTGTGTGTGTGTGTGTGTGTGTTGTGTGTGCTGATTCTGCATGCCGTCACGCCTGACACTGAGTGTGTGTGTGTGTTGTCTAGCGGAGGAACAGCAGTGTAAGAAACTTTGGTGTAAGCAGGCGAGAGGACTTATTGTTGACTATGCAAGAAATCCCAGACATGATCCACTAATCCTAACAGCCATCCTATAATCACTTCCTCCTCTTTTAACTTTAGAAGGAGGTAATGGAGGATGGCTTTCTCCTTCTTCTGCTCTCTCCCTCTGCCTCTCTCTCTTTTTACTTTTACTTTTGCTCTCTCAGCTCCCAGCCCCTCATCTCCTTTCTCTTTTATATCTCTCTCACCCTCTTTCTCTCTATTTCTCTCTCTCCCTCTTACCCTCCAATATCTCTCTTAGTTGCTCTCTCCTTTTGCCCTCGCCCCTTCTCTCTTACTGTTATTTAATGGTCAGACCCTCTCTCTCTCTCAGTCTCCCCCTACAGGAGGCTGTAATGATCATGGTGTTCTCTCTCTCAGTCTCCCCCTACAGGAGGCTGTAATAATCTTGATGTTCTCTCTGTCTCCCTCTACAGGAGGCTGTAATGATCATGGTGTTCTCTCTCTCAGTCTCCCCCTACAGGAGGCTGTAATAATAATGGTGTTCTCTCTCAGTCTCCCCCTACAGGAGGCTGTAATAATCGTGATGTTCTCTCTCTGTCTCCCCCTACAGGAGGCTGTAATAATCGTGATGTTCTCTCTCTGTCTCCCCCTACAGGAGGCTGTAATAATTGTGATGTTCTCTCTCTGTCTCCCCCTTACAGGAGGCTGTAATAATCATGGTGTTCTCTCTCAGTCTCCCCCTACAGGAGGCTGTAATAATCATGGTGTTCTCTCTCTGTCTCCCCCTACAGGAGGCTGTAATAATTGTGATGTTCTCTCTCTGTCTCCCCCTACAGGAGGCTGTAATAATTGTGATGTTCTCTCTCAGTCTCCCCCTACAGGAGGCTGTAATAATCTTGATGTTCTCTCTTAGTCTCCCTCTACAGGAGGCTGTAATAATCATGGTGTTCTCTCTCTCTGTCGTCCCCTACAGGAGTTTGTAATGATCGTGGTGTTTGGTCTGGAATACGTTGTGAGGGTTTGGGCGTCCGGCTGCTGCTGTCGCTACAGAGGATGGCAGGGGAGACTACGCTTTGCCAGGAAACCCTTCTGCATCATAGGCAAGACGCTGTGTTTGTGTTTATCTGTGTATGCAAGTGTGTGTCTGTTCACCTACAAGTTTATGTTTATCAGGTTTTCAGGCTTTTCTTTACTTCTGTTCACACTGGGTTGATTGGTTGATTGGTTGATTGCATTTATTTGTTAATAAAAAGTAGCAGGCTGCTCCAGCCAGAGACAACATTACATACATTGTTTCCAGTGAGCAATAGCTAATGGATTGCCTTACCAAGGCTGAGCGTGTACTGAATATGCATGTGTACTGAATATGCATGTGTGTGTACTGAATATGCATGTGTGTACTGAATATGCATGTGTGTGTACTGAATATGCATGTGTGTGTACTGAATATGCATGTGTGTGTACTGAATGTGTATATGCGTGTACATATCCATGCAGTGTAGCTTCAATACCCCCCTCTCTCTCCTATCTTTTTTCTTCCCCCTCTTCTTTCTTCCCCTTCTTCTCTTTCTTCCCCCTCTTCTTTCTTCCCCCTCTTCTCTTTCTTCCCCTTCTTCTCTTTCTTCCCCTCTACTCTTTCTTCCCCCTTCTCTTCCCCTTCTTCTTTCTTCCTTCTTTCTCTTTCTTCCTTCTTCTCTTTCTTCCCCTTCTTCTCTTTCTTCCCCTTCCTCTCTTTCTTCCCCCTCTCCTTTCTTCCCCCTCTACTCTTCTTTCCCCACTCTATTCCCTTTCTTTCCCCCTCTTCCCCCTTCCCCCTCTTATCTTTTCTTCCCCCTCTCACTCTTTCTTCCCCTCTACTCTTTCTTCCCCCTCTTGTTTCCCCCCCTCTATTTCTTTCTTCCCTCTTGTTTCTTCCCCCCTCTACCTCTTTCTTCCCCCCCACTCTTTCTTCCGCTCTTCTCTTTCTTCCCCCTCTATCTTTCTTTCCCCTCTTCTCTTTCTTCCCCCTCTTCTTTCTTCCCCTCTACTCTTTCTTCCCCCTCTACTCTTTCTTTCCCCCCCACTTTCTTCCCCTTCTTATCTGTTTCTCCCCTTCTTATCCTTCTTCCCCCTTACTCTTTCTTCCCCTCTCTCTTTCTTCCCCCCCTCTATCTTTCTTCCCCCTCTTTCTTTCTTCCCCTCTACTCTTTCTTCCCGCCTCTTCTTTCTTCCCGCTCTACTTTCCTCTTCTTCTTCCCCTACTCTTTCTTCCCGCTCTCTCTTTTTCCCCCTCTTCTCTTTCTTCCCCCTCTTCTCTTTCTTCCCCCTCTATCATCTTATTTCCCCTCTATCTTTCTTTATCTACTCTTTCTTCCTCTTCTTTCTTCACCTTCTTATCATTATTCCCCCTCTGCTCTTATTCCCCTCTTTAACTCTTTCCCTTCTTGTCTTTCTTCCCCCTCTTCTCTTTCTTCCCATCTGCTCTTTCTTCCGCTCTACTCTTTCTTCAGCTCTACTCTTTGTTCCCATCTTTATGTATTCCTCTATACCCCTCTTCTTTCTCACCCCTCTACTCTTTCTTCCCGGCTCTACTCTTTCTTCCCCTCTTCTCTTTCTTCCCCCTCTACTCTTTCTTCCCCCTCTACTCTTTCTTCCCCCTCTACTCTTTCTTCCCGCTCTACTCTTTCTTCCCCCTCTTCTTTCTTCCCCCTCTACTCTTTCTTCCCGCTCTACTATTTCTTCCCCTTCTTCTTTCTTCCCCCTCTACTCTTTCTTCCCCCTCTACTCTTTCTTCCCCCTCTACTCTTTCTTCCCCCTCTACTCTTTCTTCCCGCTCTACTCTTTCTTCCCCCTCTACTCTTTCTTCCCCCTCTTCTCTTTCTTCCCCCTCTACTCTTTCTTCCCCCTCTACTCTTTCTTCCCGCTCTACTCTTTCTTCCCGCTCTACTCTTTCTTCCCCTCTTCTTTCTTCCACTCTTCTCTTTCTACCCCTCTTCTCTTTCTTCCCCCTCTACTCTTTCTTCCCCCTCTACTCTTTCTTCCCACTCTCTCTTTCTTCCCCCTCTACTCTTTCTTCCCCCTCTACTCTTTCTTCCCCCTCTACTCTTTCTTCCCCCTCTCTCTTTCTTCCCCTCTACTCTTTCTTCCCCCTCTACTCTTTCTTCCCCCTCTACTCTTTCTTCCCCCTCTTCTCTTTCTTCCCCCTCTACTCTTTCTTCCCCCTCTACTCTTTCTTCCCCCTCTACTCTTTCTTCCCCGCTCTACTCTTTCTTCCCCCTCTCTCTTTCTTCCCCCTCTACTCTTTCTTCCCCCTCTACTCTTTCTTCCCCCTCTTCTCTTTCTTCCCTCTCTTCTTTCTTCCTCCTCTTCTTTCTTCCAAGCTCTACTCTTTCTTCCCCCACTTCTCTTTCTTCCCCCTCTTCTCTTTCTTTCCCCTCTTCTCTTTCTTTCCCCTCTTCTCTTTCTTCCCCCTCTACTCTTTCTTCCCCCTCTACTCTTTCTTCCCCCTCTTCTTTCTTCCCAGCTCTACTCTTTCTTCCCGCTCTACTCTTTCTTCCCCTCTACTCTTTCTTCCCCCTCTACTCTTTCTTCCCCCTCTACTCTTTCTTCCCCCTCTACTCTTTCTTCCCCCTCTACTCTTTCTTCTCCCTCTACTCTTTCTTCCCCCTCTACTCTTTCTTCCCCCTCTACTCTTTCTTCCCCCTCTACTCTTTCTTCCCCCTCTACTCTTTCTTCCCCCTCTACTCTTTCTTCCCCCTCTACTCTTTCTTCCCCCTCTACTCTTTCTTCCCCCTCTACTCTTTCTTCCCCCTCTACTCTTTCTTCCCTCTCTCTTTCTTCCCTCTACTCTTTCTTCCCCCTCTACTCTTTCTTCCCCCTCTACTCTTTCTTCCCCCTCTACTCTTTCTTCCCCCTCTACTCTTTCTTCCCCCTCTACTCTTTCTTCCCCCTCTACTCTTTCTTCCCCCTCTTCTCTTTCTTCCCCTCTCTCTTTCTTCCCCTCTACTCTTTCTTCCCCCTCTTCTTTCTTCCCCCTCTTCTCTTTCTTCCCCCTCTACTCTTTCTTCCCCCTCTCTCTTTCTTCCCCCTCTACTCTTTCTTCCCCCTCTACTCTTTCTTCCCCCTCTACTCTTTCTTCCCCCTCTACTCTTTCTTCCCCTCTACTTTCTTCCCTCTCTCTTTCTTCCCCCTCTACTCTTTCTTCCCGCTCTACTCTTTCTTCCCCCTCTCTCTTTCTTCCCCCTCTACTCTTTCTTCCCCCTCTACTCTTTCTTCCCCCTCTACTCTTTCTTCCTCCCTCTTACTCTTTCTTCCCCCTCTACTCTTTCTTCCCCTCTACTCTTTCTTCCCTCTTCTCTTTCTTCCCCTCTACTCTTTCTTCCCCCTCTACTCTTTCTTCCCTCTACTCTTTCTTCCCCCTCTTCTTTCTTCCCGCTCTACTCTTTCTTCCCCCTCTACTCTTTCTTCCCCCTCTACTCTTTCTTCCCCCTCTTCTCTTTCTTCCCCCTCTACTCTTTCTTCCCCCTCTACTCTTTCTTCCCCTCTCTCTCTTTCTTTCCTCCTCTTCTTCCTCTCTCTTTCTTCCCCTCTACTCTTTCTTCCCCCTCTTCTTTCTTCCCCCTCTTCTTTCTTCCCCTTCTTCTTTCTTCCCCTTCTTCTTTCTTCCCCCTCTTCTTTCTTCCCCCTCTACTCTTTCTTCCCCCTCTTCTTTCTTCCCCCTCTACTCTTTCTTCCCCCTCTCTCTTTCTTCCCCCTCTCTCTTTCTTCCCCCTCTTCTTTCTTCCCCTCTCTACTCTTTCTTCCCCCTCTTCTCTTTCTTCCTCCTCTTCTCTTTCTTCCCCCTCTCTCTTTCTTCCCCTCTTCTCTTTCTTCCCCCTCTTCTTTCTTCCCCTCTCTCTTTCTTCCCTCTTCTTCTTTCTTCCCCCTCTACTCTTTCTTCCCCCTCTACTCTTTCTTCCCCCTCTTCTCTTTCTTCCCCCTCTACTCTTTCTTCCCCCTCTTCTCTTTCTTCCCCCTCTTCTCTTTCTTCCCCCTCTTCTCTTTCTTCCCCCTCTACTCTTTCTTCCCCCTCTACTCTTTCTTCCCCCTCTTCTCTTTCTTCCTCCTCTTCTCTTTCTTCCCCCTCTCTCTTTCTTCCCCCTCTTACTCTTTCTTCCTGCTCTACTCTTTCTTCCCCCTTCTTCTCTTTCTTCCCCCTCTACTCTTTCTTCCCCCTCTTCTTTCTTCCTCACTCTTTCTTCCCCTCTCTCTTTCTTTCCCTCTTCTCTTTCTTCCTCTCTTCTTTCTTCCCTCTTCTCTTTCTTCCCCCTCTTCTCTTTCTTCCCCCTCTTCTCTTTCTTCCCCTCTTCTCTTTCTTCCCCCTCTTCTTTCTTCCCCCTCTTTCTTCCCCTCTTCTCTTTCTTCCCCCTCTACTCTTTCTTCCCCCTCTACTCTTTCTTCCCCCTCTTCTCTTTCTTCCCTCTTCTTTCTTCCCCTACTCTTTCTTCCCCCTCTTCTTTCTTCCCCCTCTACTCTTTCTTCCCGCTCTACTCTTTCTTCCCCCTCTTCTTTCTTCCCCCTCTACTCTTTCTTCCCCTCTACTCTTTCTTCCCGCTCTACTCTTTCTTCCCCTCTTCTTTCTTCCCCCTCTTTCTTCCCCCTCTCTCTTTCTTCCCGCTCTACTCTTTCTTC
>NW_025752472.1:0-7500 GCF_021184085.1 Oncorhynchus gorbuscha | reverse complement strand
TCCTCTCTGAATGTTTTCTCCTTATTAAACCCCTCTTCCTCCTCTCTGAATGTTTTCTCCTTATTAAACCCCTCTTCCTCCTCTCTGAATGTTTTCTCCTTATTAAACCCCTCTTCCTCCTCTCTGAATGTTTTCTCCTTATTAAACCCCTCTTCCTCCTCTCTGAATGTTTTCTCCTTATTAAATCCCTCTTCCTCTTCCTCCTCTCTGAATGTTTTCTCCTTATTAAACCCCTCTTCCTCTTCCTCCTCTCTGAATGTTTTCTCCTTATTAAACCCCTCTTCCTCCTCTCTGAATGTTTTCTCCTTATTGAACCCTCTTCATCCTCTCTGAATGTTTTCTCCTTATTAAACCCCTCTTCCTCCTCTCTGAATGTTTTCTCCTTATTAAAACCCTCTTCCCCCTCTCTGAATGTTTTCTCCTTATTGAACCCTCTTCCTCCTCTCTGAATGTTTTCTCCTTATTAAACCCCTCTTCCTCCTCTCTGAATGTTTTCTCCTTATTAAAACCCTCTTCCTCTTCCTCCTCTCTGAATGTTTTCTCCTTATTAAAACCCTCTTCCTCCTCTCTGAATGTTTTCTCCTTATTAAATCCCTCTGCCTCCTCTCTGAATGTTTTCTCCTTATTAAACCCCTCTTCCTCCTCTCTGAATGTTTTCTCCTTATTAAACCCCTCTTCCTCTTCCTCCTCTCTGAATGTTTTCTCCTTATTAAAACCCTCTTCCTCCTCTCTGAATGTTTCTCCTTATTAAACCCCTCTTCCTCCTCTCTGAATGTTTTCTCCTTATTAAACCCTCTTCCTCCTCTCTGAATGTTTTCTCCTTATTGAACCCTGTTTGAAATGTATTTGAACCTTCCTGTTATTGTACGACACAGTGTTCTGCCTGCTGTTACAATGTTTTTAAATAGAGAATTAAAGTGACCTTTCTATTGTTACGATCTAAGCTGAGGACAAGATGGCAGTGTTATTGAACCATGTGTGTGTCTGAGGACAAGATGGCCGTGTTATGGAACCATGTGTGTGTCTGAGGACAAGATGGCTCTATTATGGAACCATGTGTGTGTCTGTGTGGACAAGATGGCTCTATTATGGAACCATGTGTGTGTCTGTGAGGACAAGATGGCCGTGTTATGGAACCGTGTGTGTGTCTGTGTGGACAAGATGGCTCTATTATGGAACCATGTGTGTGTCTGTGTGGACAAGATGGCTCTATTATGGAACCATGTGTGTGTCTGTGTGGACAAGATGGCCATGTTATGGAACCATGTGTGTGTCTGTGTGGACAAGATGGCTCTATTATGGAACCATGTGTGTGTCTGAGGACAAGATGGCCGTGTTATGGAACCATGTGTGTGTCTGAGGACAAGATGGCCGTGTTATGGAACCATGTGTGTGTCTGTGAGGACAAGATGGCCGTGTTATGGAACCATGTGTGTGTCTGAGGACAAGATGGCCGTGTTATGGAACCATGTGTGTGTCTGTGTGGACAAGATGGCTCTATTAAGGAACCATGTGTGTGTCTGTGAGGACAAGATGGCCGTGTTATGGAACCATGTGTGTGTCTGTGTGGACAAGATGGCCGTGTTATGGAACCATGTGTGTGTCTGAGGACAAGATGGCCGTGTTATGGAACCATGTGTGTGTCTGTGAGGACAAGATGGCCGTGTTATGGAACCATGTGTGTGTCTGTGTGGACAAGATGGCCGTGTTATGGAACCATGTGTGTGTCTGTGTGGACAAGATGGCCGTGTTCTGGAACCATGTGTGTGTCTGAGGACAAGATGGCCGTGTTATGGAACCATGTGTGTGTCTGTGTGGACAAGATGGCTCTATTAAGGAACCATGTGTGTGTCTGTGTGGACAAGATGGCCGTGTTATGGAACCATGTGTGTGTCTGTGTGGACAAGATGGCTCTATTATGGAACCATGTGTGTGTCTGAGGACAAGATGGCCGTGTTATGGAACCATGTGTGTGTCTGTGTGGACAAGATGGCTCTATTAAGGAACCATGTGTGTGTCTGTGAGGACAAGATGGCCGTGTTATGGAACCATGTGTGTGTCTGTGGACAAGATGGCTCTATTATGGAACCATGTGTGTGTCTGTGTGGACAAGATGGCCGTGTTATGGAACCATGTGTGTGTCTGTGTGGACAAGATGGCCGTGTTATTGAACCATGTGTGTGTCTGTGTGGACACGAGTGACGGCAAACTGTAACTAAATGCTCAAATGGTTGTAATAATGCCTAATTGAGATCTTATTTTAATAGTGTTTTATCGTGTTTCCCAACTGAATAAAAAACAAAGATCTTCAACATACTGTCTACTGTACCAATTAATTATTTCACTGCGATTGTGTTGTGTTACATTGCCTTGTGGCTCTAGCAGTAAACTGTCTCCAACTTTCACAGGATGCTATCGTCTTTCACAGAATGCTACGGTCAGGAGTAGTCGTCTTTCACAGAATGCTACGGTCAAGAGTAGTGGTCTTTCACAGAATGCTACGGTCAGGAGTAGTTATCTTTCACAGAATGCTACGGTCAAGAGTAGTCGTCTTTCACAGAATGCTACGGTCAGGAGTAGTGGTCTTTCACAGAATGCTACGGTCAGGAGTAGTGGTCTTTCACAGAATGCTACGGTCAGGAGTAGTGGTCTTTCACAGAATGCTACGGTCAAGAGTAGTCATCTTTCACAGAATGCTACGGTCAAGAGTAGTCGTCTTTCACAGAATGCTACGGTCAGGAGTAGTGGTCTTTCACAGAATGCTACGGTCAGGAGTAGTGTCTTTCACAGAATGCTACGGTCAGGAGTCAGTGGTCTTTCACAGAATGCTACGGTCAGGATTAGTGGTCTTTCACAGAATGCTACGGTCAAGAGTAGTCATCTTTCTCAGAATGCTACGGTCAGGAGTAGTCATCTTTCACAGAATGCTGCGGTCAGGAGTAAGCATCTTTCACAGAATGATAGTCAGGAGTAGTCATCTTTCACAGAATGATAGTCAGGAGTAGTCATCTTTCACAGAATGCTGCAGTCAGGAGTAGTCATCTTTCACAGAATGATAGTCAGGAGTAGTGGTCTTTCACAGAATGCTACGGTCAGGAGTGTCATCTTTCACAGAATGCTACGGTCAGGAGTAGTGGTCTTTCACAGAATGCTACGGTCAGGAGTAGTCGTCTTTCACAGAATGTTACGGTCAGGAGTAGTGGTCTTTCACAGAATGCTACGGTCAAGAGTTGCCATCTTTCACAGAATGCTACGGTCAGGAGTAGTCATCTTTCACAGAATGCTACGGTCAAGAGTAGTCATCTTTCACAGAATGCTACGGTCAAGAGTAGTCATCTTTCACAGAATGCTACGGTCAAGAGTAGTCGTCTTTCACAGAATGATAGTCAGGAGTAGTCATCTTTCACAGAATGATAGTCAGGAGTAGTGGTCTTTCACAGAATGATAGTCAGGAGTAGTCATCTTTCACAGAATGATAGTCAGGAGTAGTGGTCTTTCACAGAATGCTACGGTCAAGAGTAGTTGTCTTTCACAGAATTATACGGTCAGGAGTAGTGGTCTTTCACAGAATTATACGGTCAGGAGTAGGCATCTTTCACAGAATGCTGTGGTCAGGAGTAAGCATCTTTCACAGAATGATAGTCAGGAGTAGTCATCTTTCACAGAATGATAGTCAGGAGTTGTCATCTTTCACAGAATGCTGCAGTCAGGAGTAGTCATCTTTCACAGAATGCTGCAGTCAGGAGTAGTCATCTTTCACAGAATGATAATCAGGAGTAGTCATCTTTCACAGAATGCTATGGTCAGGAGTAGTTGTCTTTCACAGAATGCTACGGTCAAGAGTAGTGGTCTTTCACAGAATGATACGGTCAGGAGTAGTGGTCTTTCACAGAATGATAGTCAGGAGTAGTCATCTTTCACAGAATGATAGTCAGGAGTAGTCATCTTTCACAGAATGCTATGGTCAGGAGTAGTCATCTTTCACAGAATGCTACGGTCAAGAGTAGTGGTCTTTCACAGAATGATACGGTCAGGAGTAGTGGTCTTTCACAGAATGATAGTCGGGAGTAGTCATCTTTCACAGAATGATAGTCAGGAGTAGTGGTCTTTCACAGAATGCTAGTCAGGAGTAGTGGTCTTTCACAGAATTATACGGTCAGGAGTAGTGGTCTTTCACAGAATGATAGTCAGGAGTAGTTATCTTTCACAGAATGATAGTCAGGAGTTGTCATCTTTCACAGAATGATAGTCAGGAGTAGTGGTCTTTCACAGAATGCTACGGTCTAGAGTAGTGGTCTTTCACAGAATTATACGGTCAGGAGTAGTGGTCTTTTCACAGAATGCAGAATCAGATAGTCTTTCCAGGAGTAGTGTGTCTTTCACAGAATGAATGATAGTCAGGAGTAGTCATTGTCATCACAGAATGCTGCAGTCAGGAGTAGTCATCTTTCACAGAATGATAGTCAGGAGTAGTCGTCTTTCACAGAATGCTCCGGTCAGGACTAGTCATCTTTCACAGAATGCTGCTGTCAGGAATAGTCATCTTTCACAGAATGCTACGGTCAGGTCTTCTTTCTGAGTAGGTCAGGAGTAGTCGTCTTTCACAGAATGCTACGGTCAGGAGTAGTGGTCTTTCACAGAATGCTACGGTCAGGGAGTAGTCTTCTTTCACAGAATGATAGGTCAGGAGTAGTCATCTTTCACAGAATGCTACAGTCAAGAGTAGTGGTCTTTCACAGAATGATACGGTCAGGAGTAGTGGTCTTTCACAGAATGATAGTCAGGGTAGTCATCTTTCACAGAATGATAGTCAGGAGTAGTGGTCTTTCACAGAATGCTACGGTCTAGAGTAGTGGTCTTTCACAGAATTATACGGTCAGGAGTAGTGGTCTTTCACAGAATTATACGGTCAGGAGTAGTGGTCTTTCACAGAATGATAGTCAGGAGTAGTTATCTTTCACAGAATGATAGTCAGGAGTTGTCATCTTTCACAGAATGATAGTCAGGAGTAGTGGTATTTCACAGAATGCTACGGTCTAGGTAGTGGTCTTTCACAGAATTATACGGTCAGGAGTAGTGGTCTTTCACAGAATGATAGTCAGGAGTAGTGGTCTTTTTCACAGAATGATAGTCAGGAGTAGTCATCTTTCACAGAATGCTGCAGTCAGGAGTAGTCATCTTTCACAGAATGATAGTCAGGAGTAGTCGTCTTTCACAGAATGCTCCGGTCAGGACTAGTCATCTTTCACAGAATGCTGCTGTCAGGAATAGTCATCTTTTCACAGAATGCTTTCACGGTCAGGAGTAGTCTTTCACAGAATGCTTTCAGGAGTGGTCTTTCACAGGAATGCTAGGTCAATGTCATCTTTCACGGTCAGGAGTAGTAGTCTTTCTGCAGAATGCTACGGTCAGGGTAGTCGTCTTTCACAGAATGATAGTCAGGAGTAGTCATCTTTCACAGAATGCTACAGTCAAGAGTAGTGGTCTTTCACAGAATGATACGGTCAGGAGTAGTGGTCTTTCACAGAATGATAGTCAGGAGTAGTCATCTTTCACAGAATGATAGTCAGGAGTAGTGGTCTTTCACAGAATGCTACGGTCTAGAGTAGTGGTCTTTCACAGAATTATACGGTCAGGAGTAGTGGTCTTTCACAGAATTATACGGTCAGGAGTAGTGGTCTTTCACAGAATGATAGTCAGGCTAGTAGTTATCTTTCACAGAATGATAGTCAGGAGTTGTCATCTTTCACAGAATGATAGTCAGGAGTAGTGGTATTTCACAGAATGCTACGGTCTAGAGTAGTGGTCTTTCACAGAATTATACGGTCAGGAGTAGTGGTCTTTCACAGAATGAATAGTCAGGAGTAGTGGTCTTTCACAGAATGATAGTCAGGAGTAGTCATCTTTCACAGAATGCTGGAGTAGTCATCTTTTTCACAGTCAGGAGTAGTCATCTTTCACAGAATGATAGTCAGGGTAGTCATCTTTCACAGAATGCTACGGTCAGGAGTAGTCATCTTTCACAGAATGCTGCTGTCAGGAATAGTCATCTTTCACAGAATGCTGCTGTCTTTCACTAGGAATAGTCATCTTTCACAGAATGCTACGGTCAAGAGTAGTCTTCTTTCACAGAATGCTACGGTCAGGAGTAGTGGTCTTTCACAGAATGAAGTGATAGTCAGGAGTAGTCATCTTTCACAGAATGCTACGGTCAGGAGAGTAGTCTTCTTTCACAGAATGCTACGGTCAGGAGTAGTGGTCTTTCACAGAATGCTACGGTCAGGAGTAGTGGTCTTTCACAGATGGCTACGGTCAGGAGTAGTGGTCTTTCACATAAATGGTCTTTCAGTCAGGAGTAGTGGTCTTTCACTACCGTCAGGTGGCTTTCACGGTCAGGAGTAGTGGTCTTTCAGGGTAGTGGTCTTTCACATAAATAGATGGCTTTCACGGTCAGGAGTAGTGGTCTTTCACAGATGGCTACGGTCAGGGTAGTGGTCTTTCACAGATGGCTACGGTCAGGAGTAGTGGTCTTTCACAGATGGCTACGGTCAGGGTAGTGGTCTTTCACAGAATGCTACGGTCAGGAGTAGTGGTCTTTCACAGAATGCTCCGGTCAGGAGTAGTGGTCTTTCACAGAAATGCTCCGGTCAGGAGTAGTCATCTTTCACAGAATGCTACGGTCAGGAGTAGTCATCTTTCACAGAATGCTATGGTCAGGAGTAGTGGTCTTTCATAAATAGTCAGGAGTAGTGGTCTTTCACAGAATGCTACGGTCAACAGTAGTCATCTTTCACAGAATGCTGCAGTCAGAAGTAGTCATCTTTCACAGAATGCTGCAGTCAGGAGTAGTCATCTTTCACAGAATGATAATCAGGAGTAGTTGTCTTTCACAGAATGCTACGGTCAGGAGTAGTCATCTTTCACAGAATACGGTCTGGTAGTTATCTTTCACAGAATGCTACGGTCCAGGTAGTTATCTTTCACAGGTCAATGCTTTCACAGAATGCTCAAGTAGTGAGTCTTTCTGAAATGGTCTACGGTCAGGGTAGTGGTCTTTCACAGAATGCTACGGTCAGGAGTAGTGGTCTTTCACAGAATGCTACGGTCAAGAGTAGTCAGTCTTTCACAGAATGCTACGGTCAGTAGTCATCTTTCACAGTAGTCAGTCTTTTCTGAGAATCTTTGCAGAATACGGTCAGGAGTAGTGGTCTTTCACAGAATGCTGCAGTCGGTCAGGAATGTAGTGTCTTTCTTTCACAGAATGCTACGGTCAGGAGTAGTGGTCTTTCACAGAATGCTACGGTCAGGATTAGTGGTCTTTTCACAGAATGCTACGGTCCAGAGTAGTCATCTTTCACAGAATGTTGCTACGGTCAGGAGTAGGCATCTTTCACAGAATGCTACGGTCAGGGAGTAAGCATCTTTCACAGAATGATGGGTCAGGGTAGTCATCTTTCACAGAATGATAGTCAGGAGTAGTCATCTTTAACAGAATGATAG